>NC_045544.1:31094098-31394098 GCF_009769535.1 Thamnophis elegans | reverse complement strand
CAGTTGGCCAGCACGCACATGTGCGCTGGCCAGCTGACAGGACAATGCCTCACGTGCCCTAACAAATGGCTCCATGTGCCACCTGGGCATGCGTGCCATAGGTTCGCCATCACGGCACTAGGGACACTGCTGCTTGGCAATCCTTTTTGATCTCCCATGCAAATTAGTCCAAATCCAAATTTCTGACCTCTCAACAAATACATATTCACCTCTTTATGATGATGATGATGATGATAGTGATGGTGATATTATCCATTAAGTTGTGTACAACTCTTGGTGATTCCAGGTCTCTCTACATCATTTGATCTTGTACCACCACTCTGGCTGGTGTCAGCTTTAATGGTGCCCAGCCACTTGTGTTCTTAGATGGCCTGGTTTCCTTTTACCACTAACTCTTCGAAATGTAATTTCTTTCTGCAGTGAATTTCCCCGCATGACACGGCCAAAGTAAATGAGATATATACTATATCTTTAACATACATCTAAAAGTAATTTTTTTAAAAAATCAAATTTCAAGGTGCTTCAGAAACTGTATTCAATTCCTCCGTGAAGCTCAGTATAAAGCCATGTACATTATAAAGCATACCTATGAAATGACATCATACTAAAGAATTAACATTAAAAATATTTTATCCCAAAGGGTGTGGCTACATCTTTAATAAAAGCAATGAATGCAGTTGGTTGCTTAAAGCCAAAATTTCCATTCCTGAGTGTGAAAAGGACCGCTTTGCTATTCATAGCCTTTCATTTAAAAGGTAAAGAAAGGAAAAGAGCACTATTGTTATAAAAAATTAGTTTTTTCTATATAGTTAACTCTAAAAACATTCAGATTGAGTACTAACATTAGAATTAATCCACCAAAAACCAGTTAATAATTTTCCTGATAGATAGAAAAAGAACATTCCTTTCAAATAGTTATGCTCCTTTTCCAGATATAATTTTTAATTTTAGTATATTTTTTACTATATGAAGGAGAGTAGAAAATGATTTGTAAACATATATATGGAAACAAATGGTTACATTAATTATGTCAGTGTAAATGCTGACTTCTAAATAGAGATATGCATAATAAAAGCATCATATCCATACAGGAATAATGAAACAAAAGAACATTTTGGCAATGCCAAATCCATAACATGAATGCTAGGAAGCAGACCATTAAGGGGGGGAAATAATGCAAGAGGTGATCTAATGCAGAATTCCCCAACTTTTCCAGCTTTGCGAACTGGAGGAGGGGGAGTGGATGTTTCCGTGTGAGTGGCTAGTATGTAAATGGACTGCCATGCACACGCTCGCCCGCTGCTCGCACAAGTAGGGATGCACATCTGCGCTTGCCTGCTGTTTCTGTGGCTTGGTTGAAACAGCTCATTGTCAGCAGAAGTATCATGCCTTTAAAGATGAATTTTAGCCTGTTAATGTCTGTAAGGTGGTATGGAGAAAATATCTGAAAAAACAAGCAAGTGCTGAACTACTTTTTTATTCCTTATACTCATTATCCATTTTTCTTTACTTCCCAGCACTTTTCTTGCAAGACCTCAATATTAGAAGTTACCACTACAGTAACTACTGTTGTAAATTGCCAGAGTTTTCCTAGGAGTATATGGATGCAAATTTAAAAAATAGTTAAATAAACATCTAGTGAGATGTTCAGTGGGAACCACTGAAACATAGTATGTGGATATTGGAATAAGAGTAATGTGAATTCTGAAGTATGATGGATAATTAATGGTATTTAATTTCTTGCAGCATATAACCCTAACAGCCCTCACTATGTACGAAAGAAATATAAAATGAAGTTGGAACGGTTCATAGACCATTGTGAACTTATCCCATATCTAGGCAGCAAAATGACAAAGAAGTACAAGGAGCCTCAAAATCGACCTATTGATTTTGATCACAAGTTACAGACTTTCTTGTCTCTCAAAGATGTGGATCCATTAGCGTAAAATATTGCAAAAACTACTAGAAAGTGATATATTCATATTTGACTGTTAAATTATACAAATATGGTTGTTTTTAGATCCTGCCTAACTACACAATGGATCAAGATAAGCTCATGTCACTGGCTTGTTGCAAGTCTAAATAAGGCAATACTGTAGTTTCCTATAAGAGGGTTTGCAAAATGCAGTTTGTAAAACTGGTAGTGTACAAACATATTTGTAAATTGCCCTATAGTCCTAATTTTGCAAGGAATTTAGTAAAGATTGTTTTTCATAAGTCTACTTCTAAGAAAATATGTTTATAATTGTGGTTATATTAATATTCTTCAGTTAAGGATAGAACTTGAACTGTTATAAGCTATTTGGTAAATCATTATTGTTTGACATTACTGTACTTAAATATTTAGTGTGTTTATTTAAATATAAAGACCTGAGACAATTTGAGATACTATGAAGTATTTCATAAATTTGAGATAATATCTTGACTTTCAGTTGTTACTGTAGTGGTTTAAATTTGTTACTTCTGTTAACTAGTGAAATATTAACCTACATGTAGTTATTTGAAAGAATCCACATTCAGGTCATTGCTATTGTTTCTTCCCCACCCAGTTCTAAATAAATATAAGTAATTGCTTCATTTTATGCTTCTGAACAGTTTGAGAATAATATCATTCTACTGTGTATATCTTAGTTTGAGCATCTCATCATTCTACTGTGTATATCCTTTCAGCAACTCTATAATACTGAACACAATGGAGCAATAGTCAGTTGCATATTTTTGCCCTATTTACACTTGATAGAATGGAAAACTGGAAAAAATCTGAATGTATTTATTATAAACAATGCCTTTAAAAGCAGTGGTTTTTCAAATGGCTTGTCTTTATACCATGTTTTTCTCACTTCAGTGGCTAGTCAGATTAGAAGTTGGTACAGACTTGTCTTCACTGAGATTGGTGAATTAGGTCTGTACCATTTCATCAAGCAGAAGCTCATATAGTTGAATGCTCTTCAATTCAAAAATAAATCTTCCATAGGAAAAACCAGACGACATAAAGAAAACATTATCAGATATTTCTATTTGAATCCTGAATATTAGCAATTATATGACTGCCCCTCCAATCTGAAATAGCAGGCTCAACACAGTCACAGAGCTCTATTAATTAGTACTAAGCAGACTTAGGGGGTCAGTCAACTGAATAAACCATTATGACTGTGTCGTAGTTCATTTAATCATAGTTTACTCAATAAAATCAGTACCAATAAATGAGAATATCTGTAGCTCATGGTTGAAATGAAGTGCTCTCTGAGCTTGGTTGTTTTCTTGCAGACATTTCATTACCCAAACTAGGTAACATCCTCAGTGCTAGTGGCACTGATGAAGTTAACTAGCTTGGATAATGAAACATCTATAAAAAAAAACAACCAAGCTCAGAAAGCACCAAGGATGAGTTTACAATCCTTCAATTAGATTAATTTATGTGTTTGTCCAATATACCGAGCCATAAGCTAACAATGTAGACAGATTTGTGTAACATATTAAGCTACAATGTCAAGAGCTAGTTTAATAAATTGCTAATTAGCAAATGGCTCAGTGCTGTTTGGTTGTTGCAGCACTAGCTGAACTGGAAGTGGAAATGCAGAGCAATTTGATGAACTTTCTCAGCCATACAGAACCATTCTGGAATGGAGCCACATATAAACAGCAATAAAATAAAACCCATCTGAAGATACTTGGCAAAAAGTAGTCAACAGTTCAAATGTATTTTAGGAAACTAAATTTTAAGTGCAACTCAGATACCAAACAGAATTTTTCCAAAGATCTTTGTGTCAACAGTCAGGAAGCAGTTTGCAATTATCTTGTGCATCTATTCATTTGTTTTCCTCAGTTAAAAAGTAAAATGTCCTGAATGGGCATGGTGTCAATCTGGAAACCCTTTTAAGAGGAGGAAATCTTCCCCCTAAAATGGGAAAATTTGAAGTGTCTACTGCTACCATTTTGGTTTAAATGCCCCCATCGCGAATCACCCGGAATCACATCCATGGGTCTGCCATTCCTAGTGCCAAGACTATTTTTGTATTTATACGCCTGCCATCCTAATACCCTGTCTTCGAAGTTTGTTATTGGACACCCTAAGTAAAGTAGGCTCGGTAGGCTAAGTAAAGTAGGCTTGTCCCATGAGATCTCGGCCTACTGTCCCAAAAGTGCTATTTCAAAAGACAACTGGACTTGTTGTGTTTCTTCTTTGGGGGACATTTTCCTTCTCAGCCAAGGAGCATCTTCAGAAAAAAACATATTTGGGATGATCTGGATGGTTGAGAATCTACATAGCTATGGTTAGAATTCCCTCAAATTCGGCTCGGTAAAAAATCAATGTGTTTGGCAAAAAAGTAGTTAGCCTTGTTGATTGAGATACAGAGCCCTTGCACTCTTCGATCAATATTATTTTCAAAAACCATGGTGGGGCAGAAGTGATGTGGTGGGGAAGTGGTTAGAATGCAGCATTGCAGGTTAACTCTGCTGACTGCCAGGGGCTTGATCCTCAACGGTTCAAGGTTGACTCAGCCTTCCATCCTTCCAAGATTGGTAAAATGAAGAGCCAGTGTGCAGTAAAATGAGGATGCAGATTGTTGGGGGTCAAATGCTGACTCTGTAAGCCACTTAAGAGGGCACTATGAAGCGGTAGATAAGTCTTAAGTTCTATTGCTAAGTCTGTACAGATTCTCAGTCAGCCAGATCATGGTTGTCCCAAAGGTCAACCGTTGTTTTTTTCTTGTCTACAAGGAATACAAATCCTTCCATTCCCCACTATCCTGTCAGAGCGGAAGAAGCTTCTTGAATGAGAAGCGAAACGTCTTCAAAGAAAAAACAAAAAAGTCCAGTTGCTTCCTAAAAAAGACACCTTTGGGATCGCTAAGTGTTATTGCTATCTTCACCTGCTGGGAAATCCGAATCGGCACACCGGATCCTCCAATCCCAGAACACGCCGGCTTGGACAGGATCCCCCGCCTGTCGCTTAAGGGCAACGAACACCTAACCATCCTACCTTCTTTCTACGCCCGAACTCCACCCCCCCCCCTGTCGTGCTTTTTCCCCTCGTAATCCCCGCCTTCGTCTTGTGACCTCACTTCCGGGATACGCGCCTGCCGCTTCCGGCGTATGCCTTTGCTGGCTTCAACCGCCTTGTAGTGGGGCTCCGTATTTGCAGCTTTCGCAGTCGAGGGTGAGTCCAGTTTCATCGCTGACTCCCACCCCCCACTTTCCCCCCCCGCCCGGAGGGCTAATAGTTTATCCAGAGGAAGGTCTTGGTCTTCCATTGACAGTTATTGACCAACGGCGCGATAGAGGCGTTTGCGGGGTTCCAACTCTTCCTCTGGGTCTTCTCTTTAGGGACTACGGGATGGCCGGGATTTCTGCTGCATCCTGCCCGCTACCAAGGCTTATTTTGGGTAAATGGGTTAGGTTAGTAAATAACGATGGTCGGAAGGACGGGACTTCCAATGAGTGTTGGAGAGGGAGACATTCGCTACCCCGAAAACTCGTATTTATACCAGTTGGATGAGATGGGGGGGGGGGAGCGTCACCTGTTGAATTTCGCTCGCAGCTTGTGAAAGGCAGGAAAGTTCAGGCGAGAGGGAAAAAATAAATAAAGCGGGCATCGCGGTTCCGTTTTTTTTCATCTCTTTCCCTTTATTCCTTTATCTTTCTACCTTGTCTTGCTTTGCAGTCTTGACTCCACTTTTGTTTTAAATAGGAGAGCAAAGGGAAATTGGCAAAGCAGGCAGGTCTGGCTTTGAAAGACCAGTCATTATTATTATTTTTTGCCCTTATTTTCTCTAATTGGGTCGTGGTCTTTTTTGGCTTGCGCAAAAGCTTGGGGGGGGGGAGGAAGTGCGGGTATTGGCTCATTATAGCAAAGGACATTTATTTTTATTATTTATCTGTGAAATCACATCGTATGAAATCTAAGCTGGAAGGGAAAGTATGCTACCGAGTAAATGATTGAATATAGTGTGATAAATGGTTTTAATCTTCTTAGCAATTTTTAACATGGGAGGAAATAAAAGTCCTTTTTAAAATAAATAAATAAATAAATAAAGTAATAAAAGAAAAATGTAAAAACTGACAAGAAAAATAGTCTCCCAATTGAACATGTAGTACAAATGCTAATGTAGTACAAATCACAGAAGAATAAACAGTGCATTAAATCAATATTGAAAATTACTGTTCAGTTAGAAATATGATTCTATGGAAAAGTTGGATGTGTCACAAAACTATTCACATCATCTAAGAGAAAAGCCGGTTTTTACTGGAATGAGTAGCCTATAAATATCCTGTTTAGTTTAAACTTTCAAAAATATTGGAAAGCAAACATACTTGTGTGACAGGCCTAGTAAAGGATTTCTTAAGTGGTTTTAGAAAAAGTTGCTACATCAACATTTATTTGACAAAAAAATCATAGATTGCTGTCTGAGACTCAGTTGGCCTTAGATTATTATGTGCTTCTTATGTAAATGATACCGACTAGTAATATTGTGGAAATCCTTCGAAAGAGTCATTGTGCAATAGATAGTAATCTAAATAAAGCACTGTACTTCAAAACAATAAAGTAGCCACACCTTTTCCCAGATATGTGGAAAAAGCCAACAGTAGCATACACAGCAATGGGAAAAGGTACAGCTGCAATACTGAAACAAAGAGAGGGGTTCTTTGTACATTGTGACAACACTGGCCAGTTTCCTATTGACCAGAACATTAGTATAATCTCTTGTTAAAAAGAACAGAAAATAGATCTGGACAATATCTGTCTTGCAGGTTTCATTTGCATCACTGCTAAATGTGACGTTTCTATTTTATTTTATTTTTGAATGAGCTTGAATGTGTATAATTTCCCACTAGATCACATTTTTACTTATCTCTAATAATGTTTTTTTTTTTTAAAAAAAACTTACATTCCTATCTGAATTCTGCCTTTGTTGATTTGATATTCACAAATATATACTTAGGAATAAGTCCTGAGATCTACTTATAATTGGCAGCTAATTAGAAGTCAAACTGCAATACATATGTACTCTATTACATTCAAGTTGTCTAATTTGTATGGTATTCTGTTCTCAGTAGCTCCAATGCAAACCCTCTTGTGCATACATGTACCTATGTGTGCCTATGTAGAAATACCTGTATAAATAAATGGAGCTAAATTTTCAGGCAAAGGGTTTGCATCCCAATTTACTTAGAGATCCAGGAGGAGGGCCTTCTCTGTTGTCCCCCCCCTCCCCGTCCTCTGTAGCATCTTTCCCCCACCCCATGTGAGGCCAAAACTCCTTTCAAAAGGGTCTAAAGACTTGTCTCTGCTAGTTGGCCTGGGGGCTCGATGGGGGAACAGCAAAGTGGAAGAGGTGGATGGATTGAACAACAGATCCCACCTCCACCCATTCCGCCCCTGCCCGCCCCACATGTCCCTAGATTCTGACTTTTAATTTATGTTTTAATACAGATATAGCTTTGTGACTGTAAACCACCAGAATTATTTCATGGTAAGATGGGTGGCCAATAAATTTTATACATACATACATACATACATACATACATATCCCTAAATGAAAGGATTTATTCTATGACTGATTCCACCAACTAGGTGCTTCCACAAGTTTAAAGAAAAGAGGTGAAATGTATTGCTGCTTTCCCCCACTGCCATTTCCCATGTTTCTCTGAAGAGAGCCCCCCCCCCCCATTTTTCCAAAACAGAGTTTCTAGGGGTAAGGCATTGCAAAGAGTAGGTGGCAAATTCATGACAATTGCCTTCCCCTTTCAAACCTTGGGGGATCTTATCAGAGGGTCTGATTTTTGCTACTTTGATATCAACGTTTATTCTATTTTTAAAGCTATTTAATTATTAACTCAATTAACTATTAAATCTAAGCTGATGTTTAAATGAGACCCTTATTTAGGATGCTTAATTCTGAATTATATTGGCTAGCCTGAATAACTCTGAAAGTTGGCAGTTTCGGGGCATTGTGTAGTGCCATTCAAATAGGCCAGCAAATGTCCCTTGTACTTAAATAAGTATTTTCCATTTGTCTTGGAGCACTTTGAATCTTAGTTTCTTTTTTTTCCCCTTTGTCTTTAGCAATAATGGATGAAGCTGCATCTAATTCTTCAGAGAAACCTATAGCAATCCACTCTAAGGTTCACAGAGACACTATTCTAATTAAATTTGAGGAACAGAGAAAAAAAGATTTTTTATGTGACATCACTTTAATTGTAGAAAATGTTCACTTTAGAGCCCATAAGGCATTACTTGCTGCCAGCAGTGAATATTTCTCCATGATGTTCGTTGAAGAGGGCGAGATTGGCCAGTCGATCTACATGCTTGAAGGGATGGTGGCAGATGCTTTTGGTGTGCTATTGGAATTTATTTACACAGGCTGCTTACAAGCTAGTGAAAAAAGTATAGATCAGATTTTAGCGACTGCTCATCTCCTCAAAGTGAATGATCTAGTTAGAGCATATACAGAGCAAGAGAGGAACGGCAGCTTAACAAACACATTATCTGGAATTTCTAATGGTGAAACCCCAATAGCTGTCTTAGCAAAAAATAAGAAAAATGAAGACCCACCAAAGCGAAAGCGTGGAAGACCAAGAAAAGTGAAGAACATCCAGGAAGAAAAACTGGAATCCCTTTCAATGGAAGATGTGCAATTAAAAGAGAACAATTCGGTTCATAATAAGCAAAATTTTATAAAGTGGGAGACTGTGGTAGAAGACAGAAATACCAATGAACTCATTCCTGTAAGTGGAGAGGGAAGAGAAATATGTAGAACAGAAGCTGTGGTCAGTGTCTCAACAGAAAAGGATGAGAACTATGATCCTAAGTGCCAAAATACACAGATCACTCAGAGTCGTTACAGCAAACGTAGGATACGGCGATCAATCAAATTAAAAGATTATAAACTTATTGGTGATGAAGAGGACAGTGGGCTGACAAAAAGGGCCAATGGCAGAAGAAAACGTACTGGTTCTGAAGTTGAGTGCAAAGACTGTGGGAAAGTCTTTAAATATAATCATTTTTTAGCTATACACCGAAGAAGTCATACAGGTTAGTTCTCTTTTCAATCTTAGGGGAAAATATTATATGCAATCTACATTCTGTTATTAAAATGCGTTTGAGAGATTAATATAATGTATAAATGATCAATCAATATATGGAAAAATGAATAAATCTAAATATTTATGTTAAAAAGTATATGGCCACTTGTATTTTATAAAATAACCTAGATGGCTTACTATCAGATATATAAGTAATAAAATACATAAAGTTAAAAAATATTACACACCACCAAGAATCATAATATTTAACAGGGTCTCCCTAGTACTCCTGGTTCCTGTAGTCTGCAATTTTTTCTCTGGAAATCTATTCCTATTCCCACACCATTGATGATGAATGTATTTATGATGACTATGAACATGATTTAGCACTTATATCTTTTATGTACACTGGGAGCTTATTCACTGGAGACACATTCCTTGTATGTCCAATTATACTTGTCCAATAAAAGTATTCTTATTCCTACTCCTTATTCTATTCTACTCTATTCTATTCCATTCTTTTCTATGGATGCTCATCTCAAATTATATAGACTTATGTAGAGATTCTCAGTCATCCAGGTCATGGTTGCTCCAAAAGTGCTTCTTCAGGAGTCAACTGGACTTCCTTGTTTTTTCTTGTCTGCAAGGAATATAAATCCTTCCATTCCCCACTATCCTGTAAAAGCTGAAAAAGCTTGGATGGGAAGCGAAATGTCCTCAAAAGAGTAAAGCAAGAAAGTCCAGTTGCCTCCTGAAAAAGCACCTTTGGGATTGCTAACTGCTATCTTCACCTGCTTGTAAATCCGAATTGGCACACCGGATCCTCGAATCCTAGAACATGCCTTCTTGTCCTGAAAAACTTCAAATATTAGCCTTGAATGATGGGAGACTCTACTCTATCCATCTACTCATGGATTCACATGAGTAATTCGCTTATGTAGTTCTGCGCTGTAAATTAGGAATTCCTGTAGTTCTACGTTTCAATACAGCCTCAAAAAAGGAACCCTTTTGTTTGCCTTGGTTTAAGACACCAGCATAGAAACCAGGAGTTCTTGTATCAACGAAGCCAGCTGCGTGGCTTGGGTAAGTGAATCTCTCTCAGCCTAACCCCACCTTATAGGATTGTTATGGCAAAAATGAGAGAAGGAAAGAATAATTAGTTATCTTCCTAGACTACAGCTATTTATATAAATAATTACAGCAGAATATAAAGTTGGGTGTTAACTACAATTAAAATTATTAAAATTGTCCTTTTATATTAACACTTATTTTACCATCAACATTGCTGCCTTTGTAGTATTTTCAAAGTAGTACTTTTGAAAAATGTACTTCCAATTTAAATTACATGATGCATGTTGTTATTTCAAGCACTGCTCCATCTGCTTGAAATATCTGTTTCCCATTCACAGTGCCATACCTTTGTTTTCAGGAGAGCGCCCATTCAAATGCGGTGAATGTGGCAAAGGCTTTTCCCAGAAGCACTCTCTCCAAGTCCATGAGCGGATGCACACTGGGGAACGGCCATATACTTGCACAGTTTGCAATAAAGCTTTAACCACAAAACATTCTCTCTTGGAACACATGAGTCTTCATACAGGTAAGATCAAAAGCCATTCACTAGGCTAAAATTGTAACGTGGGAAAAAATAATCCCTGACAGGATTAGAATGAGTATATCTGCATTATTTCAGTAACAGAATGTTTGACACTTCAGAGAACTCATTTTAAGAATTGGAAATGATAGCTGACCTCAATATTTTGCCCTTAGGGTCTCGGGTTTTTTTATAAGGTATACCTATATGGTTCATAGGGGCTATCTACTAATCCATAAAACTATATCTTTCCATTCCGTTATAGAAAGCTTTTTATAGCTCATGATTTCTCCCTGTGGAATAAATTCTAGGTCAATTTCATGTTGAGGGTAGAAGTCCTTGGTGTGTTTTCTTTTGAATAAGGTACATTGGATATGTACCTTTAAGGATATATGAACCCATAATCCACTGGTATTCAAGGGTTTACAGTTGTTCTTGTTCCAAGAATGAGACAAGAGAAATTCCTCCTCCATCTTTTAACTACTACATGCTCTCAAAACCAATTAACAGAAACAAGTAATGAGAATGTGGTAGTGGCCGCAGAAATGAGATAAATAGATGCTTATGTAGTGTTCTGTAAATGAAAGTCCAGGTACAAAATATGAAATACTATCAAGTAGTCCTAAGAAAATGTTTCATTTACTATTTCTGTAAATCTTGTACTCTTCATAGTCCCTCTGATTTACATGTATAACTTCTCTGCCTGCTTAATAGCTTATAACTATGATGGCAAACCTATGGCACATGTGGCCTCTCTGGGCATGCGCTCCCTCGCCAGCTGGTCTTCACAGGCACTGGAAAACAGCCTGAAAAAGGCCAAAAACAGGCTGTTTTGGAGGGCATTTTCAAGGCTGTTTTTCAGGCCGTTTGGGGGGCATTTTCAAGCCATTTTCCAGGGCATTTTCAGACTGTTTTTCAGGGTGCTTTCAGTGCATTTTTGAGGTGTTTTCAGGGCATTTTCTGGGTGTTTTCAGGGCATTTTTAGAGTGTTTTCTGGGCATTTTTCGGCTCAAAAATGGCATGAAAACAGCCAAAAAACCGGCCAAAAAACAGGCATGCACGTTCCAGCCAGCTGATCCTTGGGTTTCTAGCGCTCCTGTGCACGTGCACACACACATGCACACACGTTCCATTTGGGGCACTCATGTCGAAAAGTTTCATCATCACTGGCCTATAAATTTGGAATCCTCTTGTTTAGTTAATACGACGAGTAAAATACTTCATCTCGTAAACTTACGAAGTCACTCCATGGCTTCATCAGTGGCATTTCTGAGGGATAAGAGCCGTGGTGCCACAGTGGTTAGAATGCAATACTGCCAGTTACTTCTGCTGATTGATGGCTGCCAGCAGTTCAGCAGTTCAATTCTCACCAGCAAAAGATTAACTCAGCTTTCCATCCTTCTGAGGTTGGTAAAATAGGGATCCAGATTGTTGGGGGCAATATGCTGACTGTAAACCTATTAGAGAGGGTTATAGAGCACTGTGACACGGTATATAAGTCTAAGTGCTATGGCTATTTCTTTTGCAGCCATTTGCCAGACAGTCTACTAGTCACAGCTTTTCTACAGGTAGTCCTTGGTTAATGATGGCAATTGGGACTGGAATTTCCATTGCTAAGCAATGTTATTTGACTGCATATAACAACAGCATTTTTGGCACTTCCCACTTGCCATTATTAAGCAAATCATCATTGGTTGTTAAGCGAACACAACTTTGCTTAGGTTTGCAACTTTCCACCAGCTTTCCCAATTACTTTGTGGAAATCTGGTAAAGAAGGTTGCAAATGACGACCCTGGGATGATGCTACTACTTGCTACTATGATTTTTTGAATGATATTAGAGAATTTATACAACCAGTCCATTCATCCTACCTGCAACTAAGAATGATCACCTTGGTTTCAACCTTTTGTGGCAGTCCTGAGAACAGGTTTTTGGATGGTGCCCTACTTTGTAATGGGTACAGTTCTTGTCAGAATTCCTTGCATTCTGGAATATTTCAACTGAGTTGCTATGCAAGATCAGAATAACTAGGTGCGAATTCACAGATGACTGCTCAGATTACTATAAGTACAAATAACTACAATTTCTCTATTTTCCCCTCTTTTCAGGTCAGAAAGCTTTTACCTGTGACCAGTGTGGAAAATACTTCAGCCAGAGAAGGCAACTTAAAAGTCACTATAGAGTTCACACAGGTATAATTAATTAAAGAATACTACAAGTTGTTAGGAAATGTTGAGATTTTCTTGTACTTCTAATTATTGTTTCATAACCGACAGGTATACATTTGTTTACTGTGCATTCCATGAATGTTTCAGCACATTGTTAGTTCCAGCTGATCATTTTGCAAAATTATTATATAAGTAGTGTGGTAATACAGAAAATTAAATATTCTGTGTTTGAGGAGTTGGGAATATCTTCTACTGAAAATGCAGAAAATAATTGAAATGAAGCAATTCATAATAAGCTAAAAAGTATGATGATACTATGATTGAAGATAGAAATAGTAATGGGTAATTCCTGTATATGAAGAAGCAAGAGAAATAGAGTTGCTTGAAGAAGAGTTACTGTGGTGAACTGGACACCCAGTTCACTTAACTTTGGCATTATTGCGTTTTAGTACAAGCTTCTTTCAATAATGTAATAGTTTAGTTACTAAGATTATATTGGAAAAAGTATAATCGCAAATGTACTGATGAGCAACAACTAGAAGAACATAGGGATACATGCAATAGTAATTGTCTGCTGATACAACAGTATCTGTTACCATAAGAGATTCCTCCTTCATCCCACACGCTTCCCAAATCTGAGAGCAATTGGAGTACATGTGGAAGAAAAGTAGAGAAATCTACCATGCAAGCAGAAGTCAGTTCGCTAGCATTTGATGGAGCCATTATCCCATGTTTTAATTTTCTAAATATTGTCTATAATGCTTCCATCAATTGTGGCGTTATTTTGGTTTCAGTTGTATTAGAGTTGTAAACTTCATGCATTTATTATTATTAACCACCGACATGTTAAGATAAAAATTATAAATGAAATAGACACACTTGGGGAAAATAATAATTTATATTTCATTTTGCATAATCAGGCCATTCATTGCCAGAATGCATCCTCTGTCATCGTAAATTCATGGATACAGCTCAATTAAAGAAACATTTAAGAACACATACAGGTAATGCTGCTTTCTATTCTTTTTTGAAAAAAAAGCTGGCAGTATATATAATTTAGGTAGGAACATCCAAGTAAGCAGCATTCATCTGTAGATAATAAATGAGGTTATAATGGATTCTGATTTTTAACAATGAATCTGTGTGGTGCTGAATTAATACTGTGCAAAGTTTACAGTAAAAGAATTGGTAGGGGCTATTACGGTAGTGGACTATAGGTGCCATATTCAGCCCAGTGTGGGAGTCCTACTGCTGATTTCAATCATTTACTCAGTGCAGGAATCTAAATTGACAGATACTTCAGTACATTCAGTGAAAGCCAACTTATTACCTTTGAATAATTGGTTTCCACTGTCAAACTGCTGCTACTGTTCAAAAAATTTTGGCTGGTAGGAAATAGACTGCTTTTTTATCAGAGGCAAATATGGCTGAAAACCGTGAGCAGATTACTAAAAGAAAATAAAATCAATATTGTCCGCTATGTGTATAATTTTACATTAAAATATGAGAATATATTTCATAATCTTTCCCCCCTATTTTTTTAGGGTAGGGGCATTTAAAGAAGACTGAAGAGAAAAACATTGTCCTCCAAAATTTTCTCAGTGTTTTCTTGTATGTTCATATGTCAATTCATTATTTGTTCACCGTAATAGCTATGAATTAGCATGAGATTTGGTTGTTACATTCATTAGAGTCTACTTATAAGTTAAACTCTCTTAATTGTTCTTTAAATAAGAGATAATTACATACTATACTAATCAGCAAGTTTTTATAGGTGAAAAGCCATTTACTTGTGAAATCTGTGGCAAGTCATTTACAGCAAAAAGTTCTCTTCAGACACATATCAGAATTCACAGGTATCTCCTTCCCTTTTTTTCTTTGTGATTTTGTATGGAAACCAGTTTATAAGTAATACTTTGAGTGAGGCTATTAATACAGTTTTATTGTCTGCTGCAATTACAGATCATAGTTTGTAAATGCAGTTCATGTTATGTTGTATACCCGTGATGGCGAACCTATGGCACGCGTCCAGAGGTGACATGCAGAGTCCTCTCTGTGGGCACGCGCACCATCGGCAGCTGCTCTTCTGGTTTCCTATGTGCGCTGGCAAGCTGATCTTCGCATATGCCGGAGCCCCAGAAACCTGAAGACCAGGTGGGCACCTGGTCTTTGGGTTTCCAGCGTGCGTGAAGACCAGCTGACCAGCGTGCATGCGCGCAGCTGGTCTTTGAGTTTCCGGTGCTCATGCATGCACATACACACACATGTTCCGGTTTGGGCACTTGGTGCCAAAAAGGTTTGCCATCACTGTTACATACTAATGATTTTAATTGTCTGCACCATGGGTATACAACCTTTTTGTTTGCCCGGGCTGCATTGAGTGAAGAGAAATTGTCTTGAGCCTAATATAAAATATATAACATTGTTTTATAATATACAATAATATGATATTAAAAGTTTATAATCTAGTTGGGCTGTATTACTAGCTGCCCAGGGATGCATGTGGCTCGTGGGCCATTCATGTGTGGTATACACCATTGTGAATATTTAAACTAATTATTTTTAATCACTGGTGCACATTATACTTAGTCTTTAGCCCAAAGTTAATGAGCACTGTCACATTATTGAATATATGTTGTCAAAAAAAATAGCCCAATGACCTCTATTGGATCCTACTTCAAATGAACTCTTGGAACTCTTGGTTTTCTCATTATAGATAAAACAAGGCATACAGTTTTAATTTATCTTCTTGAAAGTTTTGGTAAAAAAAGTTTATCATTACAGATTGAGAGTATAATGTACAATAGCAATAGATAGTAATGATAGTAATGTCTTTAAAAAAACTTTGAAATTTGTTTTTTTAGGGGGCAAGTACATCATCTGTTTATCAAAGCAGAAAGTTGACAATCCTGAGAGTCTTTGAAAGCTCAATAGTAAAGATATAGGAAGCTATAGAGTTAGAGAAAAATATGACGTGGAATTTTTCTGTGTTAATATCTTGTCACTTATTACCTCAGCTGCACCAATGTAAATCAACTAAATACCCCAAAATGGATAAAAAAGAATAGCATTGTCATGTCATCTTAATGATAGACTTACTCACCTGCTGCTTCAACATATGGTTGAGGAGCCTTCTAATAGTCTGTTTACTGTTATTCTGTTATTCTATTCTATGGTAGACATATTGGAACAAGATTAGAAACAAAACATAGCTACTGCAGTATAAATGGCAAAAGTACAATGGGTTTAGATGTGCCCAGTTTTCTCACCATATATCTGCCATCCTGCCCAATAGTTGTTGAGATTGGCAAACTAGCTACCAACCATGTTGAGGCATCGTGAGCAACAACAGGATTTCAGAGAGTTTCATTCTGTAGTACAGTAATGATTTATACTGCATGATAAGAAAGTAAGATGGCTTCCATTGACTTACATATCACTTACCTGAGTAAGTGTACTTCATAGGAAGGGAGAGAGAGCGAATCCATCTGCCATTCAGTTTTAATGCCATGATACTTGAATAATGCTTTGGGTTTTTTAATAACATCCGTGCTTTGCAAAATATGGACATATGTGATCAAACCAGATGTCTTCTCTTTCAGAGGAGAAAAGCCATATTCGTGTAGTATTTGTGGAAAATCCTTTTCCGATTCCAGTGCCAAAAGGAGACATTGTATCTTGCACACCGGCAAAAAACCTTTCTCTTGTTCAGAGTGTTGTGTGCAGTTTGCACGTTTAGACAATTTGAAATCTCATTTGAAAATTCATGTCAAAGAGAAACAGCTACAGGAAGCCAGCACTGCATCCAACGATAGCAGCACAGAGGATGTCAGGAACATTCTTCAGCTGCAGCAGTATCAACTTTCTACCTCCGGACCCCAGGAGATTCAGCTGTTGGTGACAGATTCAGTGCACAACATAAACTTTGTGCCCAGCCATACTCAAGGCATTAGCGTTGTCACTTCAGATGATTCCCAAAACGTGATGACGGAGCACACAGGCAGTCTTACTCTTCTTACTCAGCCATCACAACAGCTGCAGAACCTGCTTCTTTCAGGCCAAACAGAACCCACAGACCAGATTCAGAATATCAGCATTGTGAGTGACCCAATGGATTCTCCTCAGACTGAACAAATGCATGTCATCACACTGTCCAAAGAAGCTCTGGAACATCTCCATGCCAATCAGAGTCAAGCAGATGTGCTTCAAATAGCTGCAGGAACACCACATCCAACCCCACATCTGCAAATGGCCCAAGAACCTAGCCAACAGTTTCGCATTAGTCAAGATGCAATTCTACCTCCTCAAATTAGCAAGGGACAGACCCATACTGTACATATCTCCAATTCAGCTTAACAGCCTCTAACTGTAGACCAGCCATCTGGAGATCATCACACTGAAGGGCAAGCTTTTAAAAATACAGACTGATTTCCTTCTTAAATATATTTATTTATCAAGATGAAAGAGGAGCCTTCATGTGAAATGCATTATATATACAATATTTTCTATTTAATTTCACATGCTGGTAATGTTGATTGTTGACTTAACGGCAATTGGTTTATGCATTTTTATTTTGCAGATTTGTCAATTTAGATATATGCTGAAAGCATGGCTTTTTAACCAGTGTTCTCATGCCCTTTGCCTGAACTGCAATCAAATATTAAAAGAACATGGTACAAGCCTGGTTACACATTTTGCCATCTCTGTTATTTCAGTGAAAAAGAACAATGCATGCTTAATTTTTCCACTGAAAATGATGGGATGTAAAATTGCCTCTGAATGGACTTATACTGTATATATTTAACAAGCTTATCAACTGATATTTTAGATACATAGTATTTTTTCCTCCTATACGCTCATTAATTTGGGCTAAGGCAAGCTCATGTTTGGATTTCCAAAATAATCGATGAGTTTGTGTCAATTAAGACTTTGTGAGAGTCAATTTTATTAGAAGGTTTCTACAAGAAGAGGTAAAATAAGACTTGAAGAATTTATGTAACTTTTTGCAAAAGTAAATGCATAATTTCAAAAGACAGAAAAAATAAAAGTTACATCTCCAACAGATGGGCGTAGGCTCTTCTAAGTAATGATAACAGGCTTAGCAAACTATTGCCTTGTTTTGGTTATGTTTTCATTAGCTTTTTAAAAATTATGCACATCAGTTCAATGCTCAACTTCCCTCGACTTAACTGACACAAATCAATTCTGTTATTGGCTTAACAGAGAAAACACAGGCATTGTGATTTCTCCTTTCTCTTGCACTTTTTTATATTCTGGTGAATAAGCAGTATACTCATTCCTGTAATAAAATTTTAAAAAGTGATTGTTTCCCATTATAACTACAAGAACATTTGATTTATATGTTAATAGTAGTTCTAGTTTTTAAACTAGAATCAAACTGGGGAATAGAGGATAAAAGCTTCATGCTTGGACCAATAAACTGTTGACCAAAATTATTAGGCCTGAAGTAATCAAGGAATAGGAAGAGAGAGCATACTTTCTCCTTAAGGAATTGCAGTGTGGTGGACATCAGTACACAGATATGCACTATACCTTCCATTCTTCCTTTCCTCATACTGTCTAAACTGTACAATATGGATTCTACTGAATATAGGAAAGCTTCACTGTGGTAATCAGTGAACAATGGTTGGCAATGAAACATTATGGATTACTTCAGCATCCTGGTGGTAACCTTTGGTATAATGCAGAACAGGATGAAATGAAGGTGCTCAGAGTTTGTACATGGGAAGAGAGGGTACTCAGTCTTCCCTCAATAAAATTGATTGAGGTTTTTATACAGCTATTGTTTTAAAAAGTTTAGTGTCTTAAGACCAATTGAATGATCTAGTGAAGATAATTAATTGAAGGTTTGCATAAGGAAAAAAATAATAAAATGGGGGGGGGGGGGGGAGGCAAAAAATGTATAACCGGGAAATAATTCTGCTCTAAATGATTAAATTGTGCCCTCAGTTAAACATTTACAATATAATGCTTCTTTATGTAAGATAAAGCTGTAGTGCTTTTAAAATAAACACAATGCATATATTAATCCTTCCGGAAATCTTTTTTTCTTCCACGGTTTTTTTGTGTGTTACAAACTTTTTTTTGTCAGAAACGTGTTCCTTACAGGTCAAACTTATGCTTCTGCGGTGCAGTATAAATAAGAACAAATTATATGCAATTGTTTTAAGAAAAATATATAAAGTTACAATACAATTGCAATAATCATATGTGCAAATATAAAAATATATTTCAACCGTTTCCCATATGCCCAATGATCATTTGAGATTATATTTAGATGCTGTCACAAAATACGTAGCAGCCATGATGGATATGACCAGTCACAAATACCCTATTAACAAAGACAAATTTTTGAGGATGCCTTCTAGGACTTCCTGTAGCCTTCCCAAATCATTCCCAGCAGCCTTATTTTTCTACTTTTCTGGAAAGGTAGGCACGTTTAAATATAAGGCTCTCACCATACCACAAGATGACTTCCTGAAACTTGTTTCTCTCTCAATTATTCCTGCATTTCATTTTCAGATCCCTTTGCATTTCAATCAATTATATATTTGAGGCTGCTGGGGAGAATGAACCACATTTCTATTCTAGGCTCAGTTTCCAGCTTCTATCTTTTTTTTTTTGTTGTTAAAAGAAAAACATTAACAAGCAGAAAAACAGATTGAATAATTGCCTTGCCTGTGTTCCCAAACCACGCCTCTATTAGCCTGAATGTTAACCAAAACTCAGCCTTGGCTGAGCACTTACCAGTAGTAAATATAAATTATTAGGGTTTGCCTCCCCATCCTTTATAGTAGGAACCAGTTTGGCTTTTTGGAGTTCCCTCTGACTATCAATAAAAATAAAACTGATTTCCTGAATTGTAAACATATGTAGAATATCCTGTTTTACTTGGGAATACAGTACTTTTGTGTATCTTTTCAGTATTGCACAACAACCGTTGAAATATTTACCTCCATTTCCTACTTTACCAATTTCTCCCTTAAAATTATCTGGCTGTCAACAACAAGGTGTCTGCAAATTTCACAAGAACAAAATTGTTTTCATTAGAATCCTTAAGGAATTGAAAATTCTTAGGTAAAACAACATGACCAAACAGAAAAGCTTCTATACAGTTTCATTAAGACCCACATGATAGATATCCCTTCCCTGGTGGTGAGATCTCTGTACTATTTTAAATGGATGAGAATAACAAGAAGAAAAAAAGGACAAAACTTGAAATCCAGAATAAATCATCTGCGAGCCAAGCATATTTCAAGATCACAAGGTGATTGTTTCTGAGAAGCTGCAACAAAAGTAGGTATAGATGGCAAACCATTGTCAGTCCATACTGGAAAATGTTCCAGTCTCATTATTATACAGGTAGTCCTTGGTTTACAACAATTCATTTAGTGACCAAAGTTACAATGGCACTGAAAAAAGTGATGACTGTTTTTCACATGACCATTGCAGCATCCCCATGGTCACATGATCAAAATCTAGATGCTTGGCAACTGACTCATGATCATTGCAGTGTCCTGGGGTCATGTGATCACCATTTGCGACCTTCTGACAAGTTCAATAGGAAAGCCAATTTCATTTTAACAGCCATATTATAATTTAATTGCAGTGATTCACTTAACTGTGGCAAGAAAGTTCGTAAAATGGGGCAAAACCCATTTAATAAATGTCTCACTCAGCAACAGATATTTTGGGCTCAGTCATTGTAAATGACTTGTAAGTTGAGGATTACCTGTATATAATTGCAGATAAACAGAATTTGAGGGACCAAAATGCACCTTAAAAATTGGATTTGGCTTATCTGCAAGTATATACGTTAATATTTTTTAAATATTTAAAATAAAAAATTAAGCCATATTTCCCAGATACACTCACTGATAAACCCATCTATAGCTAAACAAACCTCCAAAAATACCATGAAAAATGTGATTCAGCTTATCTGTGAGTATATACAGTATTTTGTTCTTGTTTATGCTACATTGGAGAGGTGTAATCTTTCCAAATATTAGTTCCTTACTTAAATGTAACAGTAGTTGCGGGAGCTATGAAAAAGTGTTACTGAGCCTGTGTTCTAGAATTTCATTATCCCAGACCGTAATGACTGCTTGTCAAGTCAGAATAAACCAGTGGTGGGTTTCAAAACTTGTTGGAACCTACTCTGTGGGTGTGGCCTCCTTTGTGGGAGTGGCTTGCCACCCATGTGACCAGATATGAAATTATGAATTAGTACTTAGGTCGGTCCAAGTAGCTATTCAGAAACTCTGGCATTGAAGCATGCAAGTCTTAAAAGCTGTCAAGTTACAAGATCCTTGCCAGTGGTGGGTTTCAAAAAATATTGGAACCTCTTCTGTAGGTGTGGCCTGCTTTCTGGGTCCACTGGTGGAACCTCTTCTAAACGGTTCGGTAGATTTGACGAACCGGTTCTACCGAATAGGTGCAAACTGGTAGGAAACCACCTCTGGAATAAACTCATAAAGCAATACACATTTCTTCATCACATGCAGTCAATGATTGATCTAATTTGGGTATATAACATAATGACTTACATGTATATTAAATTTATCATGTTTTCTCAATGATTAACTTTAAGCTCTGTTCTTATGCATGTGACGTTACCTTACATGCTGTTTTTATCAGCATGTAAGCTTAAATACGGCAAGAATTAATTTGTTTAACTGTACTAATCAAGAGAACAAAAAATTGCCCTTTAGCAAAGCCCACCACCAATCCAAAAGCACTTTATGTTATTATCGAGATTTTAAGCAAATGTTATTATCATCTGTGTAAATTAATTCTACAGGGCACCATTAATCAATATGTACTATCAAAATAATTCCCTCAAAACACGAATGTATAGGCAAGAAAAGTATTAAGTATGTTGGTTTCTTCTCAGTGGGTATCACAGCTCAACATGTTCAGTGAGCCAACACACCACTATCTCATGATGATATTTCATTGGAAAATCAACATTCTGGGCTGATAACAACAGCTAGTTATCAGATTTAAACGCACCTCCCAGCTGGCCGGTTGGGTTTCATGTTGCATGATTAGATAAAAGGGAAAGTCTGATGAGAATCAGTTGCTGGCTGGCAGAATTCCCAGTTGGAGAGAACGGTCGCACCTGATTGGAGTTGCTATGGTGAGGGGACTTGTTGATTTTTCTCCTGCTGCTGCTGCTTGAGAAGAAGTTGGGCGGCTGAAAAGCAAAGAGAAGAGAGATAAAACTTTGTGGCAATGTGGCCGAAGAACCCATGTGGTCAGTCCATAAAGTGCCAAGAAGTGGAGGTGGTGGGCCTGCTCACTGAACCTTCCTTTCACATGGCAGCTCACGCAGCGGAGGTAATTCCCAGGGCCCAGGTCCTTGTTGCAAATTCACTGCTTACATCTTGGGGAACTGCTTCTTTTTTCCTTGTTGCTCTTTGTGTTGATAATGTTGCCCCTGAGCTCTTTGGACCACAAACATGGTATTGCAAAGGCTCAATGAATGGTAGATTCTTCCAGAACAGAATTGTCGGTTGAGCTCAAGATTTAAATGTGTTATAAAAACTAATGGGTGGAAAGTTAGTTAAAGAGAGATCCAACCTAAAAGGAAGGAGAAATTTTTGGATATAACAATGGATCAATGGAATAGTTTGCCTCCCGGAGTTGTACGTGCTTCATCATTGAAGGTTTTCCAAAATAAACTGGACAACCATTTAATGGGGATGGTATAAGATCTCTTGCCTTGAGGAGGTTGGACTAGAAGACTTCTCAGGTCCTTTCCAGCCCTATGATTCTATCTTCTATGCTGTCAGTATGCAGTTATAAGGTAGGCTTTTGTAACTTTAAAAAAATAATGCTCCTGACAAACTGGCCATTCCTACATTTCTCGTGGCTTTTGTAGCAGCTAATGGACTTATAAAATAAATAAGTATAAACTAAAATAAATTTCCTTCCGTTGGGTAGAAATAAAACTGTCATTTCCTTCATGGTGGAGAAAAACTGTCCCCAAGTGACTGTTTTCAAATGTTTAGTTCAGTTGCTGAAAATCTTTGCAGATGTGGAGATATGGAGAATGTCACACTAGGAGGGAATTATGTCTGCACAAAAAGTACTGAAAAAGTAAATATTCTTACTATTCAAGCAGCTATATGAAGGCTGTTTCTCCTAGGCCACTTCATGTCAACTCACACATTATTATGAAAAACCAAGAATTAATTAGTTGAGTAGACTAAAAGGGTGTTAACCAATTAAATCCACTGATGGAATGCCTTCTTCATTGACTGTGGAGGAGACATCTATCCTACAACTTCTCATCTCCTTTAAAGAGTTGGGAGGGCTACAAAGAAAAGCAAGTAGGGATGTAGGAGAGCTACTATGAACAAAATGGCTAAACCAAAGGGAAGGCAACTAAAATTTTACATTTATCAATAACTCTCAAGAGTAGATTTTTCTGTGAAAGGATATTGACCTTCATTCAGATACTTAGTTCTGATGCTACATCATAAATATATGTCAGTTCATTACACGTACTTCCTAGATTATGAGATACAATGAAATATATTGTAGAGGGAGGTGGAAGCTAACTAAGAACCATTCAGTTGAACTGATGCTTGATAATATACATTTCTTGACTTGCAAGTCTCCTTTTGCAAGTCTCCATTGTGTAAGCTGTTTTTAGCCATTTTACTCATGTATAATAAATGCAAAAGAAATTGACATCTTATCATTATCACGATAAAACTTGCATGATGTATGATAGGAAGTAGAGTTGTATAAATTCCTCACTTATAAGTGATCCCAAAATATTGTTACTTAAGTAACTTATATGATCTGCTATATGTGTTATAATGGTTATGTTTAGGAGCACTATTATAAAATATAAAACATAGCTCAGTCTTTAAAACTTTTTTCTTGCATATTTAGACTCTTAGGAGAAATTTCCCCACCAAGATAGCTGAGCCTAAAGTACTTCCTTTATTGCAGTTTGCATGGGATGAATATCTACAAGAAAAAAAGAAGGTATATTTTAATTTCTGGTTATATTTTTACAATATGCTTATTTATAGTTAACTATGGTAGTTTTATTATTCTAATTTCAGAATTTGCATACCACACTGAACTGCAAAGTAGTTGTTCAAACTGGTTTGAACAACATGGTAGGTTAAATATAGTTGGCTAATTTCTGATTGTGTGACTTCTATTTCGAAATCAGGACAAATTAGCCTAAATTAAGGAGAAGTGATTTGTTTGAGGTCTAACATTATAACATATTATACTAAATTATGATTTGTTGAATAAACCACAATTGACAAAGAATCTGGAATTCCACAATAAAACAAGCCAGAAGGAACGATTTATGGCTTAGTATGATGCATTTAATATAGCCAGTAATTTACAGTTGAAGAAACAGAAAGACAGGTTAGAAATTCAGTAATAAATAGGAAATCCTGATCAACTTATGTAATGCTTTCAAACTTGAATCTTTTAGCAAAAACTCATCGTTATCTTTTGAGATCTATTCTTAATTTTATCACCAATGTAAAATGTTTAGGGATTTTCTATGGTATGTGTATCAGTCTTTAATATATTTTTTCTGATCGCAGGAACTGAGAGGTGAAACATGGGAATATCCATCCAATGTGCTGTGTTTTGTTGATGGTCAGCTTCTTGGAGATGAAAAAATGCTGCTGAAGTGGGCTTATGATGTTTGGGATTATAAAGACTTTAAACCCAAAGCACTTTATGAAGCAATTACATCAGATTTCCTCACAAAATACTTAAAAGCCAAAAAGGTGATATTTGGATTTTTAGAAGTTTCACTGATGGCTATACAATATTTGGAATTTACATAAAATTATATGTAATTCATTTGTTTAATTTTATAAAGTTGAAAAGGCTTTAGAAAATTAGGGGTAACAAGGAGAATTTCAATTCATAGATTTTCTCCCAATTTTTAAGTTGCTCTAGTCATCACTTTGTGGCATTTAAACCACATAAATCTTACTAAACACTAACATTAAAACCATAGATTTAAATCCCTCTCTTCTTCCTTATATCATGCTTTACAGATAAACACCAATAATAGCTTCTGACAAATTTATGGCTGTCCAAAATCCCACCCTCCAGGAAAGTCCAAACAATCCTCACAAATAAACTAAAATGGATTGCTAGTGACATTTCCAGGCCAAGCAAGGATATGCCAGCATCCTTTTTAAATTGAAATATTGAATGCATCTATGTGGGAGGCTGTAGTATATTTCATTATCAGTGATGCTGGAGCCATGATAAGCCAGTTTATAACTCCAGGGCCATCACTGGCTGTATGACTCAAGCCGGTAATACTTATTTGCTATTTAGTTTTCAATTGTGTATATGTATGTATGTATGTGTGTGTGTGTGTGTGTGTGTGTGTGTGTGTGTGTGTGTATGTATGTGTATGTATGTATGTGTGTGTATATATATATATATATATATATATATATATATATATATATATATATATATATATATATATATATATATGAATGAAAATATGCAATATGCCAGTTGAAAAATAATAGAGATTGTCAGTGAGTGAGTAAATGATTAAAAACAGGCTGCTGAGGTCCAGAGCTCAGTCTGGATGGCTGAGCTTGTCAGGAATCATGCACTTCCAAGGTAAATAGCAACTGTCCCATTAACATCTTTCAGCTGCCTCTCAAGGGCATATGAGATTGGCCAATATCATGAATTCAGAAGAACAGGAAGAAAAAGCCTACACCTTGGAGCACAGCTGCATCTGAATTCTTTGCACGGCTGTGCGCAAACAAACAAACAAACAATTTAGGGCTTCACTCTTAACTGGCATAAAGATTCTAATATAGCCATGTCACACTTTAGAGTTTTCTGCCAAATCAAGCCAAGTGTTTAATAAGGGTGAAGTGTCTGGAATGCTGTGAGTTCCTGCCGAGTCTGATGCAAAAATTGGTAATGTACATGATATGGAAGTTATCGTGCAGCTCAGATCTGGGATGGAAAATAAATGTTTGGCCCTATACCATAAAAGGCTTGTTGAATGGACTACATCAGGGGTGTCAAACTCACGACAACACATTGTCATCACGGGACATATCGCAACTTGTTTTCCCCTTCATTAAACCAGGGGTGGGCATGGCCGGTGTGTTACACATCTGGCTCGTGGCCCTGGAGTTTGACACCCCTGGACTACATTCTCAATCCATTTTGGGGACAAAATGATCCCCAAAAGCTCCCCAAAAAGTCTGCTCCCACCATCTCAAGAATGCAGTGTGGAACATAGGCGATCACTCACTGTGAAAGTTCAGAGTTTATCTTGCAAAAACTGTTTTGATCTCAGGCTTAATGTCTGCTAAAATAGCAGTGGTACAATGAAGCTGGAAATAATTTCATTTTAATCATTCACAAAGGAGGAAGGTTGTTTTTTTAAAAAAAACAACAACCATATTTTCAGTATTATTTACTCTAATTTACATTAATACATACTTTTCTCTAAAAAAACACTATTGTTGCCTACAGAGTTTCAACTGTGGCATGTTTGCAGGCCTTGCTGTTCCTTGACAGGTGTGCTTTCACTATCCTGGTTTATGTGGTGACTTTCATTCCATTTATTTATTTATTCATTCATTTGTTTGTTTCTTTCTTTATTACTAAATTTATACACCACCACCCTCCCTATCCAAAGCTATCTATGTACTTCATTGAGTTCCATATAGTCCTTCATAGAACCCTTATGAAGCTTTGGCACACCCTTCCCAGCATAGGTTCAGTAACAGTGAATAAGTGGAAAACCTGGGGATGACCAGGAATTAATTCAAGCCTTAAAACACAGCTTGCCTACTGAATGAAAATCTCTTCTCCTTGCTTAAATTTCACAGATACATTGGATTGTTCTATATATCCTCAGTTCACATTTGATCTAAGATGAATCCTGAGCCTCTGCTATTAACATGTACTCTGGAATGCTTTCCAGACTCATCCATATGATGTCTGAGTTCTTTTGGAAGTTTAGTTGATGATTACTGATCAAATATGCTAAATATTGACAAGCTATAGCTTCAGGGAAATGCTGATGAAATTGACTACTTACTGGAATGTGACCATTTACCTTCTGAAGCATGACTCAGTGTCAGAAGGGAGTAATCTTTATCCAGTGATTCATTCACTTTAACCATAGGGTTTGGTTTCTTTATCTTGGCAGCATATGTTTGTTTTCATGGAAATAGCCATTCAGGAAGTTTCGATTGGAAAATTGCTCTTTGAGGTAAGTTGCCCAAGGAAAAGACAAACAATCCTTGTTTTTATCTTGTACATGGAAGCAAATACACTTAGGTTCAAAACTGTTACTTAAACACTTAAGGTCCAATTCCTGATGTAAAATCAACTACACGTTCGAACATGGATGGACGTTAGAGAATGAGTGCTCATCAGAATTATTTGGATGACAATGCAATAGTGTGTACAACATTTCTGGTCTCTAGAGCCTAAATTTTGTCGCTTCAGCTTGGTCAAGTATTGGTTTGATCAGTCAGTTTTATTTTAAAATATTTTGTGCCCACTAATGGGTGCAAAGTTGTAAATTTTATAAAATCCATTTTTACATAAGTACTTTAAAAATGCATGTGAAAAGTGTCAACTTAGAATGTCAAACTCCCAGCCCATGGGCTGGATGCATCATGTGCTGCCCACTCCCAGTTTAGCGAAAGGGGGAAAAGTCCCGATATGTCATGTGACGCCACCATGACTATGTGAGTTTGACACCCCTGCCTTAGAAGGTACAATCCCTTCTACCTTGTACAGTATATGTATGCATAGGCATATGTGTAATAAAGAGAAAGGAATGACTTTTGAAGATGCAATGCCTTCTCAGAACATAAAAACAAATATATTTTGATTTAGATTTTTTTCAAATGCAAACTTATGCTTACTTGATGAAATAAATGAAATAAAACTTAAAGGATTTATTAAAGCTGCAATCCAGTAAATTACTGCCAATTCTCCTCAAACCTTTTTGTTTCTTCTTTAACATGTTTAGCATTATACCATAAGAGTTTTCCAATCAAGCAGTTCATTCTCTCTCTACATCTATCTATCTATCTATCTATCTATCTATCTATCTATCTATCTATCTATCTATCTATCTATCCATGCATGCATGCATGCATGCATGCATGCATATTGAATTTCTGCATTGTGTCCTTGTGAACATTCCCAAATGATTCACAGTAAATGTAAAATAAGCTATTGCAACATGCAAATACTAAAATTAATGTTATCATAACACCATGGAAAATAGATCTGTGCATTCCCTCTCTTAAAACATAAACCAAAAGCTCTTTAGAAGAAAAGGAGTTTAAAAACCTCCTGAAACATAACTGAAACATTGACAGGAGAACCCCTTGGCAAGGGACAGGTGTTCCAAAAGAGAGGCAACACCATTGCCAAGGGCTGTTAGCGTTATTGCTTTATTGGTCAGTTGAGATGGGTGAAATGATAGTGAGCAGTTGAACTGAGGCAGAAAAGTAATTCTATGGCACCATAAAATAATAGAACAGATAACAGTAGGAGGCCATGCTCAAGACCTCAATCTCTGAATCATGTTTCTTTGTTCCTGTTTTAAAATGCATTGTCTTTTCTCATGAGGATAAAACACTCATTTTAAAAAGATATCACAATCTTTGATAAAAAAAAATCTGGAATATACATAATTAATTGTGATCCTTTGATCTCATAAATTAATGTAATGTTTCTTTTCCTACTGACCTCAGGAACTGAGCTTCTGAAATTTTCCATATTCTTCTATTGTCCAGCTCTATTCTGATATCTGCCCCAGAACATGCCATAATTTCAAGTGTTTATGTACAGGAGAGAAAGAGAACCCTGAGTCTGGACTGGTACTCACTTACAAGAATTCAATTTTTCATCGAATTGTAAAAAATGGCTGGATACAAGGAGGAGGTATGTACTGAAACCTGTTCATGGAGTGAAGCATGGGACAGGTTTGGTATACTATCCAGCATGTGAGAGTGTTCTTCCACCCTATCACCAGAATAAAACCAAACCTTAAGATAAGAATTATATTTTTACTTAATCACATGTCAGTAAATTAAAAAGCATGGAGGAAAAATAAAACATGGAGCAAATTTTTACACAAAATTTAAAGTTTATATAAATTTATCTGGATGGAAGCCTTTTATTCAGATAGAAGCAAGCCTAAACATAGAATAGTCATTAAGTATATATTTAATAAAGATGTTGTGGGCTTTCTGTTACAACAACATTTGAGAACTTGTGGTCCTCTGACTGCTGTTGAATTATCCTTCCCAGGGACCAAGCTAACATGACCAGTCCTGGATGTCGAGAGTTGTATTTCAGCAACAACTGTAATACTATGAGTTCCCTATATTACAGGATCTGTTAATAATAACTATTAAACTAACTCTTCCCAATATCATGAAATATATAAGGGCTTCTCAAGCGTGGATATGTATGTAAAGTTCTAGACAACCGTTTCACTGAAAGAGAACTATTAGAATCATTTTACAGATAATCTATAAAATAGTCATTTATATATAATTTTGTGCTTTTCCTTTTTCTGATATTTTTCCTAATTTTGCTTCAAGACAAAAATTACAAATCATAATATTATATATGACAGTGTTATTTAAAATTCTGTTTTATGATATCAAAAATAATGTATTATTTTATTTTATTTTTCATAATACACGTAGATATAAATGGTGGAACAGGAACTGGAGGTGAATCCATATATGGACCCGTGTTTGAAGGTAGAAGTATTTTCTTAAACAAAGCTGGTCCTACATAAATAGCAGATATGTGTTTCACACATATCATAGGCAATGATTATATCCTAGATGTAAAAAATAATCTTCTAAGAGAAACAGAATTGAAAGAAATAGCGTAAAATAGAGTTACTGAGATATTGAAGCTCTTACTTTAATCAGTGCAAATGCCAATCATTTGTATTACAAGTGCCATTTTCCACTTCCTCATAAAAAGGGTCAGGTTTGAGCTGAAGAGATTCAGAAGCAGTTTAGAACTCAAATGTTCCAAATTCTCGATAGTTCACAAGGTGGTTTGATTTTTGGCCATCATCACCAGGAGAAGTAAAGCTATAAAGCATGGAGAGCAATAGACTATTCCTAGGAACCACAGAGCAAATCACTGTCATGTTAAGGAATAGTGGGGAGCTCGATTTTGAGGTGGATTTGTGAATTGTACATAATAGGTATTTCTCATCTTTCTGTCTAAAACTGGGGATGATCAATACTTTTTTCTGGTTGCATTATAGATATTACAATGAACTAAGGCAAGCAGACAAGTGAATACAGTGCTAGAAAAAGTAAATTAGTGGACCATAGAGAATGTGCTTACACTATAGCCTTATTTACAGGGAGCCAGGATAAAGAGCAACCTGGTTTCAGCCCCAACCAGGTCTCTTTAGGGCCAAACCAATTCCCCGTAAATCAAATGATTCAGTCCATGTCATCTGAGAGGTAAACTGCTCCTTCTGGTGTCCATGATCAAGAAACCTCAGAGATCCTCTACAAAAACAAGGCATGTTGACATGTACTCCAACTCCACTTCAATGGGGGAGTAAAACCATATAGAGAAACAAGTGAGTATGCATTATGGTGCTGACTGTGATGAAGGACCAGGGAAAGAAGGCTATTAAAAAGGAAGCAACAGCCTCCCAGCCTCTTTTGCAAGAACTGGAAAGACTAAGAAAATGACCTCTGGATTGACTAACCAAGACTTCTTAACTTGTGCAGATTAATTCAATGGGGATAAAGACAGTTTCATCAGCCTTGGTATGTTTATATGTAGGTACATCCACACATGCACACCAATATATTGCTTATTGTACTGTTTTTAGATGAAAGTTTTGCAGTTCCCCATGATAAGAGAGGGATTCTTGGAATGGTCAACAAAGGACGTCACACCAACGCATCCCAATTCTACATCACGTTACAACCGGCACCATATCTGAATACCAAATATGTGGCTTTTGGGTATGTGTAAAAAGTCACTCTGGGTATCCCAAGTATAAATGTTGTAACTGAAACATGGGAACATTTTCTTTTCTTTTTTAATGTTTCTCTCCTGCCTTTCTTCTATCATGAAACTCAAAGCAATATTAGTGGGACGATTCACTGAAGTGAGGTAGCTGCATTATTCTATCTTGTGGAATACCACAGTGGTGTAATCCTCTGACGTTTGCTACCAGTTCAGTTAGTCTGCCACCGAGTGCACGATTTGTGCACGCATGTGTGCCTGAGGTGCACCCGCAGTGCTAAAAAAAGAACATTTTGAAGTTTTGGTCGCCACGATGTAGAAAAGATGTGGAGACTCTAGAAAGAGTGCAGAGAAGAGCAAAAAAGATGATTACGGGACTGGAGACTAAAACATATGAAAAACGGTTGCAGGAACTGGGGATGTCTAGTTTAATGAAAAGAAGGACTAGGGGAGACATGATAGCAGTGTTACAATATCTCAGGGGTTGCCACAAAAAAGAGGGAGTCAAACTATTATCCAAAGTACCTGAGGGTAGAACAAGAAGCAATGGGTGGAAACTAATCAAGGAGAGAAGCAACTTAGAACTGAGGAGAAATTTCCTGACAGTTTGAACAATTAATCAGTGGAACAGCTTGCCTCCAGAAGTTGTGAATGCCCCAACATTGGAAGTCTTTAAGAAGATGTTGGATAGCCTTTTGTCTGGAATGGTATAGGGTTTCCTGCCTAGGCAGGGGGTTGGACTAGAAGACCTCCAAAGTCCCTTCCAACTCTGCTATTGTATTGTATTAACTGTGCTGATTCACTTAACAACTGTAGCAAGAAAGGTTGTAAAATGGGGCAAAATTCAATGTCTCACTTAACACAAAATTTGGGCTCATTTGTGGTCGTAAGTCAAGGACTACCTATATGTAAGAGAAACACTGAACTTTTATCCACCTTGCCTAGGCAGGGGGTTGGACTAGAAGACCTCCAAAGTCCCTTCCAACTCTGCTATTGTATTGTATTGTATTGAAGTCTTGCGAGTCTGCAAAGGTAAGTAGAACAGGGAGGGGGAATCCGCTGTGATTTAGATTAGCTAAAAAGCAGGAAATCTGACCATTCTAGCTAACATAAATCGTGCGTCACAGCTGATCGTTGCCCAGCAGATCATCGGAAATATTGGTTCGCCTGACCAGGTAATATTTTACCCCTGGAACATCATGCTCCCAACAATTCAGCAGGCAACCCATCCTTTTAGCCTCCCGGAAGGTCTTCAAGACTGGCTGTTTTTCCAGGCATTGGGGCAGAGTGATAAGAGCGCGTCGGTAACTATTGGGGAATCCTAGAAGATGGTTGGGGTACCAAGTGTTTTAGTTCATTTTAGTGTTTCTTTCTTGATTATATGGTTTATAATTTTATTACTGCTAAGAGCAGCCCAGAGTTGTATTTCAAGATGGTCGGCCATAGATATCAAACAAACAAACAAATAGTACTCTTAAACTATGGCTTAATATCAATCCAACTGACATAAATTCCAAGGATTTACTTGGGTTTCTTTTTTAATTATTACTTTAGACAGGTGATCGAGGGCTCAGATGTTCTCCGGGAACTGGAACTAATACAAACCTTCAATGAGAGACCCGTGCTACCATGCAGAATTATTAATTGTAATGTTTTCCAGCCATGATTACTGTAGATGTTAATTTAATTTAATTGTATAGCTCTGTTCTGATCGTATGATTTGTAGCAGTTAAAAAGTTGACAAATAAAATTACTTTTTAATTTTTGCAAAAGAATAAAAACACTTGTCCTTTTCCTTTCCAAAGCAAAATAGTCATGTGAAAAAGAAAGTACATCTTATTTGAATTCTATGGTTATATATCTGAGGACATAGTAAAAATAATTTGGTCCTTAGCAGTTCTTAAAACTACCGGTAGATAAAATACAGCCTCAGATGAACAACAACACTTGATATATTACACCAGGTCATTATTTATTTTACAAAAAGCAAGCCAAAATGGAGAAGCCAAGTGTGGGGCAATCGTGATGTTTTGCTTAATGATTGGTGCACTTAGTGATGGAATTGCAATTAGGGTCACTAAGAGAGGACTACCTGTATGCATATAATCATACTCTTGAATATTTTGGGCTACAAAATATTATGGAACCTGTAGATGGCAGCAGAAAATTCCCCACAGCTCTTTTCTGCTATCTAGTGTAAAACTGGCTTCGGCAGCCCATGTCTGATGGCTTCACCTTTGTGAGCAGTACCCTGCTTCCCTGAAAATAAGACCTTCCCGGATAATAAGCCCAATCGGACTTTTGAACACATATGCTGAAATAAGCCCTCTCCCGAAAATAAGCTCTCCCCGAAAATATTGCAACACAGCAGCAGCCATAAGGTGACCACACTTGCTGCCTCCTGCACCTCAAAAATAATAAGACCTCCCTGAAAATAAAGCCAAACACTTACTTTGAGGGTCAAACCTGTCTTATTTTCGGGGAAACACAGTATATATGGGTGTACTGGATGAGTGGATGGGTGCCTTCAAGTCAGTCTCGACTCTTGGTGACTGCCTAGAAAGTCCCTGCACTTTTCTTGGTGAGATTTTGGAAGTGGTTTGCCATTCCCTCCTTCCTTCCATGAGACAATGACTGGCCCAAAGTCATCATCTAGCTTTGTGCCTAAGGTAGGACTAGAATTCCTAATGTCTCAGTTTCTAGCCTGAAGCCCTAACCACTACATCAAATTGGTTGGTGCAGCCTGTGGATTAGGGATTTTTTAGCCCAGAACAGACTGGATTCAGAATATCATCATTACAAGCAATTAAATGTGAGGCTGAGAGTGGTATAATACTTTTAGAAGGAAATAAGGCACAATGACGTACCAGTTTTGCCCTAGCCTGAAAATCTGTGTTATCATTTACTAGCTGAACATTCATTCCACGAACAAAGGATCCCTTTTATCACTTGGGAGAGCCTAGTGCCACTTTGGATCTCCACAATGCTGCTAATCAAAGCACAACTTATAAATTATTTATTTAGAACTTTTATATAGTGCCGAACTCCAATAATGTGACTCTGGGTGGTCAAAAATACAAAAGAGAGAAACCACATACGACACCACTAAAGTGAACTAAAATGTTTCAAAGATGATCAGAATTAAAAGACATCTCTCCATTTTTCCACCTCAATCACTTGTATACCCAGCAAGCTATCATACAACATTGCATAGGATAGAGACAAATTCCTCAGCTATCTTGACCTCTGTTTTACAGATTTTATAACTGGAGTTAAGTTTAATCAAGTATTTTGTCACAAAATCTTTATCTTCAGAAGATATCCTTAAAAATCTAACATGTGATTTAGCAACAAACTCAGTAGTTTATTCCCTTTGAGTCAACAAGTCCAAAACATAAATCTTCTTTCAAGATGGATAAAGTTTTGGATTTATGTTTTGGACTTGTTGACTCAAAGGGAATAAACTACTGAGTTTGTTGCTAAATCACATGTTAGATTTTTAAGGATATCTTCTGAAGATAAAGATTTTGTGACAAAATACTTGATTAAACTTAACTCCAGTTATAAAATCTGTAAAACAGAGGTCAAGATAGCTGAGGAATATACTGAGTAAATAAGTAAATAAAAACATTGTGAAAGACTTATCTGAGATTCTAAAAAGATCATTTTCTATTTTCTCTTTTGTTCAAAGAGAATTAGATTTGTTTAACTAAACAAATTCATTTGCTATTTTAACACTGTCGGGCATTTCATAACCAATGAAATAACACTGTTTTCTTATTCAGGAAGCACTAAAGAGATTCTCTAATTTTAATATTATCCAATAACATGTTTTGTTATTCATCTTGAGAATCACAATGAATTATGAGGTATATTTGATTTATTCAAATATAAACCAAAACCAAAACCAAATGGACCTCTGATTAGACTGGTAAAGAATTTGTTCATCATAACAATGCTTAAGCATTAGTAATCTGCCACCTTTTGTAGCTGAGTGCTGCATTTGAGCTTTGAGTGTGGTGGGGCCAAAACAAAATTAATATTTGGATTAATTTTTTTAAAATTTTAAGTACAATTGAATATATACTGTTACTTCTTATACATTTAATACATCCGCATTAAATCAACATTACAGCTTGATGACAACTTTTAAAGGGATTCTTAGAGACTGGTCTTATGTAATTTTAACTTGTGATAATGATGTGTCAGTAAACATACTATGGGTCAATCTCAAAGGTGTTCAAAAGGCAACTGTACTGTCCTATTGTTTTTTTCTTCCACTGCAGCTTCTTGGATGAGGAAGGGAAAAAAACGAGAAATCCCAGTTGTCTTTTGAACAACACTTTTGGGACAACCATAACCTGGATAACAGAGAAACTCCAGACATTATGGGTTTTGTGTTATCATTCGCATCCAGTGATGTTTCAGGCGTGGCGCACTACCAAATTACTGCCCTTTGGAGGATAATAACTGATATATTTCAGTCTACAGGTTACGAATTGATTGGCTTCATAGATTCACCTTATATAACAGTGGTTGAACGCACACGTCCCCATCAGATTTTAGGAAAGACACTATAAACATGAGACATAGTACTCCCAGAAACACCCCAAATCTATATGTATTTCAGATTACAGGTTGTATGGAGGGTTTTTTTTAATGCAAAAGGGGATGGGGAATTGTCCCATATGTAGAGCAACTATCCTCCTTAGGGAAAGGGTAGGCAGTAAAACCATCAACCCAACCTGCTAAACCTGTTCAACCACTAGTTTTTAACTGTTCTTGTTAAAATGGGAGAGGGAGTGAAGATATATATCAGTTTATCAATGTATAAACTGAATGTTTTGTTCAGCAGAGGTTAAGACACCATAGATCTAGAAACTTTAAATATCTCGCTTATAAAGCATGATTATATTTGTAATCATCTTTGTAACCAAAAGGCATTCAAGGTGGATAAGAGTTCAGTGTTTCTCTCACATATAGGTAGTCCTTGACTTACGACCACAAATGAAGCCAAAATTTGTGTTAAGTGAGACATTGAATTTTGCCCCATTTTACGAGCTTTCTTGCTACAGTTGTTAAGTGAATCACCGCAGTTAATACAATACAATAGCAGAGTTGGAAGGGACCTTGGAGGTCTTCTAATCCAACCCCCTGCCTAGGCAGGAAACCTTATACCATTTCAGACAAATGGCTATCCAACATCTTCTTAAAAACTTCCAATGTTGGGACATTCACAACTTCTGGAGGCAAGCTGTTCCACTGATTAATTGTTCTAACTGTCAGGAAATTTCTCCTCAGTTCTAAGTTGCTTCTCTCCTTGATTAGTTTCCACCCATTGTGTCTTGTTCTACCCTCAGGTGCCTTGGAGAATAGTTTGACTCCCTCTTCTTTGTGGCAACCCCTGAGATATTGGAACACTGCTATCGTGTCTCCCCTAGTCCTTCTTTCTATTAAACTAGACATACCTAGTTCCTGCAACCATTCTTCATGTTTTAGTCTCCAGTCCCCTAATCATCTTTGTTGCTCTTCTCTGCACTCTTTCTAGTCTCCACATCTTTTCTATATCGTGGTGACCAAAGCTGAATGCAGTATTCCAAGGGTGGCCGTACCAAGGCATTATAAAGTGGTATTAACACTTCATGTGGTCTTGATTCTATCCCTCTGGTTTTTTAGCCTAGAACTGTGTTGGCTTTTTTGGCAGCTGCTGCACACTGCTGGCTCATATTTAAATGGTTGTCCACTAGGACTCCACGATCCCTTTCACAGTTACTACTGTTGAGCAAGGTACCACCTATACTGTACCTGTGCATTTCATTTTTGTTGCCTAAATGTAGAACCTTACTCTTTTCACCATTGAATTTCATTTTATTAGGTAGTGCTCAATGTTCAAGTTTGTCAAGATCCTTCTGTATCTTTAGCCTATCTTCTGGAGTGTTGGCTATTCCTACTAGCTTGGTGTCATCTGCAAATTTGATGAGTTCCCCATTTATTCCCTCATCCAAATCATTGATGAAGATGTTGAAGAGTACTGGGCCCAAAACCGAGTCTTGGGGTACTCCACTGCATACTTCCCTCCATGAAGATGCAGTTCCATTGAGGACTACATGTTGAGTGCGGTTGGTCAGCCAGTTACAAATCCACCTGGTGGTGATGCTGTCTAACACACATTCTCCTACTTTATCTAGTAGTAGGTTATGGTCTACCTTATCAAATGCCTTACTGAAGTCCAAGTAAACTATATCGACGACATTCCTCTGGTCCACTAATTTTGTCACATTATCAAAGAATGCAATAAGATTAGTCTAGCGTGATCTGTTTTTGACAAACCCATGTTGGCTTTTGGCTATTAGTTTGTTTGCTTCTAGGTGTTCGCTAATTCGTTGCTTGATTATCTTTTCCAGAATCTTCCCTGGTATTGAGGTCAGGCTGATAGGTCTGTAGTTTCCTGGATCTGTTTTTTTCCCTTTTTTGAAGATGGGAACCACATCAGCTCTTTTCCAGTCCTCTGGTAGTTCCCCAGTGCTCCATGATCTATGAAAGTTATAGTTCAGTGGTTCTGAGTTCTCGTCTGCCAGTTCCTTCAGATCCCTGGGGTGTAATCCATCCGATCCTGGTGATATGTTAGTAACCCACTTATTAAGTGAATCTGGCTTCCCCATTGACTTTACTTGCCAAAAGGTTGCAAAAGGTGATCACATGACCTTGGGACACAGCAGTGGTCCTAAGTATGAACCAGGTGCTAAGCATCTGAATTTTGATCATGTGATTATGAGGATGCTACAAAGGTTGTAATTCTGAAAAATGGTCATGTCACTTTTTTCAGCGCCGTTGTAACTTTGAATGGTCACTAAATCAACTTTGGTAAGCCAAGAAATACCTGTATTGTTTCATTTTGTGTACAGCAACACTGAATTTTTGGACGAGTGAGAAATAAAATGTAACATATTAGACACTAAAGAAGGACCAAAGATGCCCGAACATCTGGAGGAAGGTTATGTTAACTTTGGCTGACAATTTATCTTCCAAATCATATCTATATTTAAGGTGGGGTACAAGTCCCAAATTCCAAAAACAATTTTCGCACATATCCAAAAAGTTTTTTCTTAAAAAAAAACTTTCTTAAAAAAAAATTCTATCTTCTTCCATACCACAAAGGCTTTTCTTAAAACCGTGAAAAAAAACTTTTGAACTCATGGTTTTAAGAAAAGCCTTTGTGCTATGGATGAAGATAGTACCAATCCGGTCCCGATGATCTGCACGGCATACCGCATTAACATTTGCAAATTTTGCGGCGGCAGATCATTTCCATGACATCACTTCCTCGCCAATTACGTCGCCAGATCTACAAGAGAAGAGCCTCTAGGGTACGGGCCTAGAGCGGCCGCAGCGCTTCCCACCTTCGATTCTCGGGCGAAGCGTCGGTCACGTGACTAGAACGTGCCTATTCCGGTGTGGTTGGGGCCGATCCAACGCAGTAAAACGGGCGTGGGAGGGGGGGGGGAGTGGTCGAAAACTTTCATACTAAAAGGTGTAAGCGAGGCCACGCCCTTGGCCTCCTCCTTCCGTCGTCCGTTCAACAGCCGCTTCACGTGATTGCAGAGGGCAGTACGGTCCGGGAAGTGGCGCGAGACGGGCGTTAAACGGCCACCTGGAACGGACGACGCTCTTCTGGGAGAGGAGGGGTTGCTCTCAGTTTTCTCCACCGTTTGCCGACATGAGCCGTTACAGCCGCCAGCGCTACTTCTGGGATACCCTGGCTTGTTCGCTGCTCCTGACGGTTCTCGCCTCTTGCCTTATTCCGCAGAGCAAAGCAGCTGTCGAAGAAGGTAAGGACGAGGGAGCGAGGAGTGAGGTGGGGGGGGGGGACCGCGCTGGAAACGCCTGGGCTTCACTTGGAGGCGGCCTGTCGACTTAGCAGGCGGAGGGCCCGAACTGCCTCGCGTCCCGAGAGGAAAAGGTTTTGGCCGCGAATCCCGAGGCGTGAGAAAAAGAAAGGGAGGCGGCGTTGCGGTTCTTCCTTCGGCCGTGCTTCGAATGGGGAACCGGCTGCCAGATTCCTGGGAGGGATGGGGAGAGAAACGAGTGGCCTGAGGAAGATCGTGGGATCGCCGAAGGCGGAAGATAAAGCCCCAGAGGATGATAAGATAACTTAATTCAGTGTTTTTCAACCTTTTTTGTGCACTTTTTTCATGAAAAAAATCACGAGGCACACCACCATTAGAAAATGTTAAACAAATTTAACTCTGTGCCTATATTGACTATATATAAAGTAATTCTCCCACGGCACACCTTACACTATGTCACGACACACTAGTGTGCCGCGGCACAGTGGTTGAAAAACACTGACTTAATTTATTGTCATTTTTTTTTACTGCGAGCACCCGGGCCTGCATTAAAAATGAAAATCTGTTGTCTGCTCCCAAGAGAAAGTGTATGTCTACCCAAACACATACATAACACACACAATACATGGCTATATACGTACATAAATATATACCTGCAGCACATACATACATACATACATACATACATACATACTAATCCTTGTTCAAGAAGGCAAGACCAAAAAACAAGGGATGGAAGCTAATCAAAAGAGAGAAGCAATTTGGAATTAAGGATAAACTTCCTAACAATGAGGACTATTATCTGGCGGAACGGCTTGCCACCAAAAGTTGAGGGTATTTCACCACTGGAGGTTTTTAAGAAGGACTGCCACTTCGTCTGAAATGGTGTAGGTTCTCCTGCTTGAGCAGGGGTGCTGGACTAGAAGGCCTCCGAGGTCCCTTCCAGCTCCCACCACACACCGGTTGCAAGCACTCTCAGCTGGATTATCCAGATGCCAAACACTTCCTTTGGTCTGTGCGCAAAAGCAACCGAATTTCACAGCCAGAAAAAAGCCGTTTGAAGAGCAGAGACGGTTTTAAACGACTGTCACGGGTCGCTGCCATTGCTTGCTGTATAAAGAAGCCGGGCGGCTGCTTTTCGGCTTGTCGAGGATTTAAATGGACGGCAGAGAGGGGAAAGAAAACGCCCGATATATTGGAGCCCTGCGAAATGGAGGCAGGTCATCATTTTTGGACCCTTTTGAGTTTCTTCTGCTGGCCGGCAAGATCGACTTGAGCGAGGCGAATCTAAGAGGGACAAATTAGAGCCGGAAGTAGCAGAATTACTTTTTTGGGGGTAATGAAGGGGTAATATTGCCTCTTCCTAGCCAAAGAAAGGCAGGTTTAGCTTTAAACCGCTTTATTTTTATTATTCTTTGGTAATGAAGTAGGTTTTTCGTTGAGTGGAGGGAAAAGCTAGAATTTATAGTTGAGAAGTTCTGTCTGTGAGAAGACAAAAAAATAAGGGACAAATGATTTTCCACTATTAGGTCTATGTGAATCTGAAAACTTTTTTGCCAAGTGTTGGATTGTGTACTGTAAACTGATAAACGTATTGCGTTGGGAACTGGAGACACAATGCAAGATAAAAATTAAAAATAATCCAAATAATTAAAAATAATAAATAAATAGAGCAAACAAAACTCAAAGGACTACTGGGGTTTTTTTGATGACGTTTTCTATGTTTCTAAGATAGATTGTACCAGAGTTGCTGGCTTGTAGGGCAAAGGGGAAGGTCCATAAATGTTGAACTAAAGTTTTGTCAATCAAATGATATAGGAATAAAAGTCATCAGAATACCAATCTTGTATTAATATTGTATTTTACAAAGATTCTTATTCCTTGTTTATATTTGTAACAGTGAATTGTGTTATAAGAACATGATATGATTTTTTAAGCCTAAGCAAGGCAATTTGTTAAGTTAACTTTGTCCCATTTTGACTTTTTTGCCAGTTATTAAATGAATCACTGCAATTAAGTGAATCATGTGATTGTTAAATGAATCTGGCTTCCCCATTGACTTTGCTTGTTGGAAGCCTAGTGAAAGTTGAAAATTGTGATCACATGACCCCCCAGAATATTGCAGCTGTCGTAAATACATGCCAGTTGCCAAATGCCCAAATTTTGACCACGTGACCATGAGGCTGCTGCAATGGTTGTAAGTGTGAAGAACAATTATAAGTCACTTTTTCAGTGCCATTATACTCTGGTCACTGAACAAATTGTTGTAAATCAAGGACTATTTCAAAATTATTAAGGAAAATAAGGTCCTTACCTAGTGTTGAAATGTTCATGTGGCAGCAGTTTGGTTTATCTGGAACAGGGCATTCCGTAACTTGACAGGTTGCTAGAGAAAAGGCTTTCTCCCTTATAGACATTACCTCCTTTGTGTGTGTGGGGGGGGGGGGGGGACAGACGGACTTGGAGAGCTTTGTTAGACAATACTGCGGTCTTGGTAGATACATATGAAAGAAAGTGCTCCTTAGGCAACCTGCTCCTAAGCTTGTAAGGGCTTTAAAGGTGAAAGCTATCACTTTGATTATGGTTTGGAAGTGGAGCAGTAACCAATATAGATGGTGAAATACTGGAATAATCTGTGTCAGCCAGTCCCAGTGAGCAGTCTAACTGCTCTATTTTAAACAGCTGAAATTGCCAGAATGTTTTTGAAGGGAGCCATGTACAATACATTGCAATAATCCAACCAGGAAGTTACCAGAATATGAATATTGTTGTAAGTCTCTCTCTCTCTCTCTCTCTCTCTCTCTCTCTCTCTCTCTCTCTCTCTCTCTCTCTCTCTCTCTCTCCCTCCCTCCCTCCCTCCCTCCCTCTCTCTCTCTCTCTCTCTCTCTCTCCCCCCCTAACCTCATAATTGGTAGATCATCTGAAACTGATGAAAGATAACCTATGCTACACCAAGTGTTAGTTTATTGGCCCCTATCCTGTCCCTTACCCTGCCCAATAACTGGTTCAGAATGTCAGTTCTCACACCCATGAGCTAAGAAGGGGAAGTAGAGCCAGGTGAAAACTGTATGTTGAGAGAACCTCAGCCCACATTTGTTGGTTGACTGCTCAGCATTTTTATTTACATATGTTAAAAGGCATGGGGAAATAATATGAAACCCCAGGGACTCTGTAGCTCTGTTGCCATGTGCAAGAACAGTTGAGAAACAGTAATTCTCCCTCATGAAAAAAGGTTTCCAAGTACAAGTGAAATCACTATAGTATAATTCTGCCATAGCCCAAATTAGACTGCCTGTTCAAGAAAAGATCATAATCAATGGTATGAAAGCTACTAAGAAGTCTTAGAGGATCAATAGAGTTACAGCAATAGAGAACAAAGAAGGATGGCACCATTCCCTTTCTCACTGAGGCATTGATGGCCTTAACTAGCCTCGCCTACTAATTTAATAAGCCAGTACAGGAAGTCCTCAACTTACAACCACAATTGACCCAAAATGTTTGTTGCTAAGTGAGACATTTGTCAAGTGAATTTTGCTCCATTTTATACCCTTTTGCCACAGTTAAATGAATCACTGCAGTTGTTAAATTAGTAACAGTTAAATGAATCTAGTTTTCCTGTTAACTTTCCTTGTCAGAAAATTGCAAAAGATGATTGCATGAGCCCAGGATACTACAATGGTCATAAATGTGAGTCAGTTCTCAAGCATCTGAATTTTGATCACGTGACCATGGGGATGCTGCAATGGTTGCAAATGTGGAAAAAGTTCATAAGTCACTTTTTCAGTGGTCTTGTATCTTTGAACAGTCACTAAATGAACTGTTGTAAGTCAAGGACTACCTGTAATTGTAAGAGCTGAATACACAATTGACAGATCAAAGCTTATTTTGGGCCTCACTACTTATCCAAAATGGGACAGGATGGTATTCTGGATGCTTCCACATCTGGATTTGCATCCGCCAGAGGTTGAATTGTACTGAATTCAAGCAATTTACCTTCAAGATTTCTTGTGTATTTCTCATGTGTTACTGAGAGTTTGGGTCTTTCTTTGGGACAGAATGCAATATGGCCCTTGCTATTTGAAAAAACTCCATTGGGGACATTGGGAAGACCTCCTTATTGTACCATATTAACTTTTTAATGGGCCCTAAACTGTATCAAACTTATCTGGCATGGGTTTTCCTTCATGTGTATTCTAGTGGATATCCTACTTATTTCATAGTTTTCAATTCAGATACATTCCAAGCTGCTGCTCAGGCTCTGCTGGCAAGAACGTGTTTAGGAATGATTGCATTGATCACTCAGGACAGATCTACATCCACAGAGCAATCAGGGCTTTGACAGCCTTTTGGAATCTAGAAAAATCCATTTTGTCATTGAGTGGATCATTGATATCTTAAGACAGGAAAAGCGCTACTTGTGCAATAAATATAAATATGACATTTCATTGTGATGGTTAGGAATATTATTGTTAAACCTGAAAGAATTGAGTTTAAATTTAAATTAGTGTCATTAGTGTATAGAATTTAATAATTAAAAGAAGCCATGGTGGTGCAGTGATTAGAATGCAGTATTAGAGGCTGATTCTGTCTAATGCCAGGAGTTTGATCCTGACCGGCTCAAGGTGGACTCACCATTCCATCTTTCCGAGGTGGGTAAAATGAGGACCCAGATTGTTGGTAATATGCTGACTCTGTAAACCTCTTAGAGAGTGCTATAAAGCTCTATGAATGGTATATAAGTCTAAGTGTTATTGCTGTTGCTAAAACTATATCAATTTTTAGAGTGAAAGGGAAAGAAGAAGAGCTTTAAGGTATATAGACATGTAAATTTGGCATTCAAATAATACTGCAATCAATAGGTTAACCTAATACTTTTGTGATCCAAGAATAGTAACAAAAATAGCTTTTGAACAACCAAATTCTAAATATGAATAATTCATACTGTCTAATGCTTTGTCTACTCCTTCTTCCCCTTTTCTCTGTTAACTTTCCATTTTAAAATGAAGACCATTACAAGTATTTCTGAATTTTTACTTTTCTGAGTATTTTACATATATAAAGTATCATGCAAGTATCTTTAGTCATCAATGATATATTAAAGCCTTTAAGTTTAAACTATTGTGATTTATATTTCTATTTTCTATCTATTGTTAACTGGCTTCTCTTTTTACAATTTTTTTCTGTTCTAGTTGGCTGTGAAAGACATATAAATTGTAGTTCCTGCATCGCTATTGAATCATCTCAACTGAATTGCACATGGCTTCAATGCAGTGGTAAATTGAATTATGTTGAATACTTCTGATTTGCTACATTTGTTTTACTGACTTTATAAATTTTTGCACACATTGTAAAATTAAACATTATAAGGTTTCATTTTTCACAGCCAAAACGTATATAAAAATATGTCATTGCTACATATATGCAGCTTCAGGGATTCATGTAATTAGATAAGAACACAATCATGTATTGTGCCCCTCAAATTGTATGTTGGAATTTAAGCTTGTATATGAAACGTGGAGATACCTTCTAAGTAATCTAATAACTAAAAGACAGACAGCCGACCAGTTTCTTTTGGGTTAAGCAACATGGAAAGTACAAAGAAGGGGAAAGAAATAGTAAAGAAAAATTAAAGCCAGGATTTGAATTCTTTTTTTTTAAAGGAAAACTAAATCTAGTCTTAGTAAACACTATCTGGAAAATCAAATATATTTATTTTGGCTAAAGATCAGCACGTAAAAAACTCAATGCTGTAATTTATAACAGTTTGTATCTATATTAAAATATAGACAAATCAAGCAGCAGCTGCAAAACCAATCAAAATTTAGCTGCATTTTGAGTAACATTCATAAATATCTGAAAATAGAAATTGTGTGATAAATCAGAATGACCAGAAAATGTGTTTAAATGTGAGATTATCAAGTCTGAACGTAAAATGAACAATATAATATGTGTTCCAAAAGCCCTTTTGCTGTGTGGGCTAAACTTTAGCCCAACCGGGATATTTTTGCATTTCCCAGGACTAGTGGGAAAGGCATATATCTAGCCAAAGAAAATGGCCTCCTATATTTAGAGGTAATTTCATTTAGGTATATAACACATCTAAGGTTATTGAGCTGGTTAAGACTATAATTTTGGGAAAGATGCTACATCTAATGAGGTGCCAATATATTTAATATGCTGCCTCAACATCACTTGCATGTTTGTTGACAAATATGCAAAGTTGGGTTAATGAAAAGTGAAGAAGTTCCAATTTTTACACAGAAAGCAGGATGAACACAAAATTGTCAGTAAGGATTAACTACAACTCTCCATATTTTCCTATCCTTATTAGCATTCATAATACAATATATTCATTCTTTGAGTCTTTTGTAACAACATTAATATGTTTCTGGAATACTTACTGCATTTTTGGGACTATAAAATGCTCTGGACTATAAGATGCTCCTAGATTTTGGGGAGGAAAACAAGGGGAAAAAATCTGCCTCTGCCTCCCAGCAATTTGCCTCCTTGCAGCAAAAAGCCTGGTCAGCTTCAGCACAGCCTGATTTAGCACAAGCAGCTCATTGATGGTTGGATCGACTTCCTAGAATACCACCTACCAGCTATTCCAGACTGAGGGGATTGCCACCACCCATCGCCGCCTCTTCCGCCCATTTTCGGCTTCTGTGCATCCCATTTTTGGCCTGTTCCAGGCAGCGGGGATCACTGCCACCGCCCAACATTGCCGCCTGGAATGGGCTGAAAACAGGATTCACAGAGGCCAAAAACAGGATATGCGGAGGCCGAAAACAAGGCATGCGGAGGCTGAAAATGGGGCGTGCGGAGGCAGCAATATGTGGCAGCAATCCTTGCAGCCTAGAGCAGCTGATCGACGGTATTTCGGGAGGCCGATCCAACTACCAATCATCTGTTCATGCTAAATCAAGCTGGGCGAAGCTGACCAAGCTATTTGCTGCAAGGAGACAAATTGCTGGGAGGCAAAGGCCGAAGAGTGGGGGCTGGCGGGAGAGTAGGGCTTCAGCAACATTCACTCTATAAGATGCACAGACATTTCCACCCACTTTTTGGGGGGAAAGTGCGTCTTATACACTGAAAAATACGGTATTTTAAACTACTCCCTTTTGTCTTCTGATTATTCTGCTAGAGTAATTCTGCCTTAATCTACCACCTATGAGATATGTGCAGTGTATTGACACAAAAATATATGGTTGCTAAAATGGCAAAATAGGCACGGTATTGATAAACTTAATGAAAGCATAGAAAAGAGATTGCATTGAAAAGGAAATAGCAAGAAATCATTGGAATAATGAAAAATTGAAACAATTTGCAGTAAAAACTACTGATGAGGAAACATTGAATTGTTAGAGTTTCAGACTATAATCTGGTAATGTTTAAGAATTCTTCTCTCCTCTTGTGTCTTCTATTATTTCTACAAGATAGAACCTAATAAAATTAAAGTTGAAAAAAGCTAAGAGATGAGCGGGATTTATCTTTTACATATTAAGCCAGTTTTTTGACTGTAGATTTCTACATGATTTACAGGATTTCCTGCATATATTTTAGGTAGGGCTAATGCTGTTATATTGAACAAAATATTGTTAATTTGTAAACCAGATTGATTTTTTTTAGAATGAGCTTTTTAATAATTCAGGAAAGCATGAGCATTGATGTTGTCAGTTCCCTAGCACTCTTCCATTCTATTATATAACTGCTATCTTTTAAATATAACATATATGAAACCAATTAATAATAGTGAAAAAGAAATGAAAATGTCACAAATAATAGCTGAATGGATAACATTGTGTATAGTGAAACTTTGTATTAACAGTCCCTTTTTTGATGGACTTCAGATTCAGTGGCTAAAATACTTGCTTTTCCAGGGCGCTGCTCAGGAGAGTCCAAGCAAGGGTTAAATACAGCCAAACTGCCCAGAACTGAATTGAAACTTGAAGCCACGCCTCTGGTGCTGATTAGCTTCAGTTTTTTTCAATTCAGCTAGCCCAGTGGACGCACTTTAAATTTCTCTTCAATTCTATCTCTTGCTTGGACTCTTTGTCTGTAAGTAGTTTATATTTGATTATATTGAAGCAGGCTTGGAGAGCAAAAGAAAGAAGGTTTCCTTAATTGTTTGAATTTGGCCATTCTCTCCCTTTCGGTCCTCCCTGTGTCCTGGATACCTTAGGCACCGCGGGGGACACAGGCAGCTGTTGGGGGGGGGTGTGGGTTGGAGTGCCGACACCAGCGCTGCTGCAGCAACCCTGCTGCAGCTGGATTCCCCGCGGAGAGCTCCGTGGGCCATCGTCCGTGCTTGCTGAAGCTGGCGTTCGGCACGATTTTCTCTGAGCGTTATTTGATTCTGCCGGCTTGTTAATGTGCAGGCGTGGCAGCAAAGAGCCACCCGCCATTTCCCCCCTGTTCTGCCGGTTTCGCTTTCAACTCTTCGCACATGCTGCAGCTGCCTGAAGCCTGACTCATCGCAGGAGCCGCTTGGAGCTTCTGGTTCGGCCTGGCTGGCAATTTATCTCCAAAGCACCTCATTAGCAGTGGCTGTGCTTTGAGTCCCCCTGGGTCACAATTGTTATTCCTGCGGGCATTTGGAGCTGTGATTGCTCGTGATTAACTCTCAAATTGCCTTTGATCCTTCGCCTTTCTGTGTCTCTCTGGTGAGTACTCTGGTCGACGGTGGGCTGTTGTGAGGTGGTGAGTGGGGGTGCCCCTTATCTATTGGATTGAATCCAGGGTCATGGGAGATCAGATTTTAGAGGAACCTGGCCAATCAGGGGTCTCCTCCAAGGACTTTTCTAGGCAGGGAGGCGTGGCTGCCAGGGAGGCCATTAGGGGCTCCAAGCCCCATTCCAGGCCTGGGCCTAAGCAGGGTTTAGGGCCTGATAAGGATGCCTTGCACCATCAGAAGGCCCTTGAAAAACACTTTTCCAAGGCCCAACAACATACCCAAGCCTCTCAACTGGTGTCTCCTGAGGAGCCCTCCTCAGGAGTTCCCCCTACTCAATCCCATCCTATTTCCGAAAGTGATGAGGAAAACCAGGAATTTTCCCCCACGGCTTCTTTGGCCATGGGAGTTTCCCCGGGTGTGTCCTTGGTGGACCAGGCCAACCTGTTTGCATGTCCTTCGGAGGAGGAGGGGCCAGTTTTGGGGCCCCTGACTCCGCAGGATCCTCCCTCCGGACCAGACCCCAGGGTGCGCCCTGTTGAAGATCGGGGACCCGATCTCTCAGCGGAAATGCAGGAGGTCATTAACAAAGCCATTTCTCAAGGTATTGAGGCAGGCATGCAGCAGAGGGGCAAACGCTCTTGTAAGACCCGACATTTACATCCCCCTGTAACACCCGGGACAGCTTCGATCTCCCAGGAGCCTCAGTCTCCCCATTCTTCCATGGCTTCTGATGATTCAGAATGGGAGGAGGAGGGCCAAGTTTTCTGCAGACGAGGGAGGTACCTCCGAGAAGCCTGTTTTTTCTGGCCTCTTTAAGTTGGCCCATTTCAAGACCATCTTGGATAAGGCTAAAATAGCGACCTGCATGGGGTCCAAGCCCCTGTTCAGGTGCCCACCGAACCGGATGATCTTTCCAGGGACCTCTTTGAGGAGCCTGTCTCGGCTCAGGAGATAGTGCCTATCCCCAAGATGTTTCTTAATATGGTTTAGAAGCAATGGGCACAGCCTGCCACCATGGCTACCCCCAGTAGCAATGATAAGAAGTTGTATACGGTAGATGCTAGTCTGGAGGACTTGCTCAAGCTACCCCCATTGATCCTCCTGTGGCGGCCCTTACCTCAACCTCCGTTCTCCCGCCTCATTTATTGGAAGGTCTCAAGGTGGAGGTCAAGAAATCTGAGACCGCCTGTCAAAACACACCAGGCGGCTGCTTGGGCAATTAAGACTTTGGCTTCCTTTCTCTCCAGAGCTGCCCTCCTCTGGTTGAGGCAGTTGTTAACTAGGATTCGGCCAGGGATACCAAGTTAAGGCAGGATATTAATAAGATCATGGCGGCTACGGATATACTGCCGATGCCACCCTGAGCTCAGCCAAGTTCGCTTCGCGGGCTCTGGCATCCAATGTTGTTACCAGGCGACTCTTGTGGCTTTGGCACTCGAACGTGGACATGTGCTTCAAATGGAAGCTGGTCACTGCCACTTTTAAGGGGGATAAGCTCTTTGGGGAGGTTCTTGATCCGGCCCTAGTAGAGAACAAGGACAAGAAAAAGGTGATGCCATCTGCCTTTAAGAAGTCTGACAGGAAGGGCCCCTATTCCTACAGGAACGCAGAGCCGTCTACTAGCTCCGCTCCGACCCATCGTACGTACTCCCAGAAGGCGGACCAGTCCCAGGACAGCCAGTCCTTTCGTGACAGGGGCCGCCAGCAGTACTACTCCAAACGTTCCTTTTGGGTTCCCGCCCCTTCAGGAGATACAAGTGACTATCTCAGCTCCCATAGGGGTGGGCGCCTCCAGTTGTACAGCGCCCAGTGGGAGCAGACCACGTCGTATCAGTGGGTCCTGCAAACAATCAGACTAGAACTCACCCTGGAATTCCTCTCCCTTCCCCCCCGCCACTTCATCAGGTGCCCGGTTCCCTCGTGCCCAGTAAAAAGGGCTCTTGTGGAACAGGAGATCAGGCATATCAGGGCCATAGAGCCGGTTCCACCAGGCCAGGAAGAGACAGGGTTTTACTCAATCCTGTTCCTGGTTCCCAAGAGTTCAGGAGGGTGGAGGGGAATTTTGGATCTAAAAAGGCTAAATTATATAATCACTTACCGGAGGTTCAAGATGCAGTCCCTGTAGTCCATTCTGGGATGCATCAGGCCGGGAGACATCTTGACCTCCATAGATCTCAAAAAGGGCTACCTCCATGTTCCTATTCGCAAAACCGTCGTTACCTCAGGTTTGCTTATGCTGGCTGCCATTACCAGTATCGGGCCCTGCCGTTCAGCCTCTCCTCGGTGCCAAGGACATTTACAAAGATACTCGTGGCTGTGGCGGCCTTCCTCAGATCACATCCAGTTCGACTGCACTGCTACCTAGACAATGTCCTCATTCAATCATCATCAGCCCAACAGGCGCTTCTGGACCTGGAACACATCATCCAGGTGCTTAAAGCCCACGGATTCTCCAGAAACGTGGAGAAGAGTCATCTGCAGCCGACAACCAGACTACAACATCTGGGTGCAGTCATCGACACCGTCACTTGCCAGGTCTTCCTGTCGCTGGAGCGTATGGCGAGCCTCAGGGAGAAGGTCGCACAGGTGCAGAAGCTTCCGCAGGCCAAGGTCGTGCAGCTTTCACAGCTCCTCGGCAAGATGATTTCGTGCCTGTCCATCGTCTCTTGGGCGAGGTTCCATTCCCATCCATTTCAATGGCTCCTGCTCCCTTACCAGAGGCCAACGAGAGCAGCTTGACGAGGCTTGTCCTGGTCTCTGCAGAGGTACATCAGTCGCTCAATTGGTGGATGTCTCCGGCTCTGTCGAAGGGCTCCCCGTTCTAGGAGCCAACACGTCTCACCATCATGACGGACGCCAGCCTGTTCGGTTGGGGGGCCCATTTCCGGAACCAGCTGGCTCAGGGCAGGTGGTCCTCAAAAGAGGCCGCTCACACCATCAATTGGCTGGAGCTGAGGGCAGTCAGGCTGGCCCTGCTTCACTTCCAGATCAACATCCAGGGTCGTCACGTAAGAGTATTGACAGACAACATCGCTATGAAGGTGCATATCAACCGCCAGGGAGGCACACACTCCAGATCGTTGATGTCGGAGGCCGACTTACTGGGTCAGTGGGCGGAGAGGCACCTCCTCTCCGTCCAAGCAGAGCACATTTCCGGCACGACCAACACCCAGGCAGACTGGTTGAGCAGGGCCATGTTTGACCACTCGGAGTGGCACCTACATCCTCTTCTGTTCCAGCGATTGTCCCAGAGGTTCGGGTGCCTGCAGGTGGACCTGTTCACCACTGCGGCCAACTCTCATCTCCCCAGATTCTTCACAAGGTTCCACAACCCGCGTGCGGAAGGTGTCAATGCTCTACACTCCCCTTGCCTGCTCTACGCATTCCCACCGTTACCCCTTCTTCCCAGGGTCATCAGGAAGATTCTGGCAGAGGTGCTGCTGGTGGCACCGTTTTGGCCCAGGAGAACCTGGTTCGCAAACCTGGTGAGTCCGTTGAACCCCCTTGACGGATTTCCCCGCGGGAGATCTCTCTCGGCCAGGGGAGCCTTCAACATCTGGAACCCTAGTGGCCTCAACTAGCCGTCTGGCACTTGACAGGGATCTCCTGAGCAGGGACAGCCTTTCGACCAGGGTGATCTGTACCATCCAAGCGTCCGTCCACGACCCGGATATAGGACGCAAAGGCCTTCGTCGGCTGGTGTTCTTCGTGCGGCCTGGCAGCCTCATTGGCGTCGGTTCCTGTCATCCTGGACTTCCTGCAAGATAACCTTGACAAGGGCCTAGTTCCCAACACTCTTCGGCATCAGGTAGTGGCTCTTTCCACCATTCTGGCTCCTGATGGGCAGGCTTCTCTCAGTCGTCATCCTACCATCCGCCGTTTCCTCAGGGGGGCTACCAACTTGAGCCCTCAGACAGTCCATAGCTATCCAACTTGGGACCTTGCTGTTGTCTTGCGTGCTCTCACCGAGCCTCCGTTCGAGCCTATCCGTATTATCAGCATGAAACATCTTACCTTTAAGACCACTTTCTGGTTGCCATCATTTCTGCTAGGCGTATTTCTGAACTGGCTGCTCTGTCAGTCCGCGAGAACTTGTGCTTCGTTCAGCAGGACAGGGTGATTCTTTGCCTGGACCCGTCATTCATTTCTAAGGTTAACTCCTGGTTTCACCGGGCCCAGGAGGTTATTCTCCCTGATTTCTGCCCACATCCCAGACATCCCAGGGAAAAACAATGGCACAAGCTGGATGTCCGCAAGGCAGTTCACAGATATATCAAGCTTACGGCCAGTTTTCGTCGTTCTGAATCGCTTTTTGTCTCCTTCCAACCGTCTTCCCAGGGAAGGAAGGTATCATCTTCTACAATTGGTGGATGGCTTAGAGCCTGCATCGCCCTCGCTCATGTCCTGCAGTCTAAACCGGTGCCTAGTCGTATCACGGCACATTCTACAAGGATCACGGTGGCCTGGGCGACCAGGGCTCCGATTGAGGAAATTTGCAGGGCAGCCACCTGGACTTCTTTCTCTCCGTTTGTACGAAACTACAAGTTGGACAAGTTTGCTTCAGCGGAAGGGGCTTTTGGGAGTCGTGTGCTTCAGGGCATTCATACCAGCGGAGAGACCCTGACTGCTGCAGCTTCCCGCCCTAGTGACATTTAGCTTTGGGTATGTCCCTTGCTTGGACTCTCCTGAGCAGCGCTCTGGAAAAGGACCATTGACTTACCTGAAGGGTTGTTTTCAGGGCGCTGCGAAGAAGAGTCTACCCCATCCTTGGGGTCTGCCTCCGCTGTTCTCAGTTCTAAGTTGACAGTTTTCTTGGACTTATTTTTTTGAGAATATTTGGATTCATGGTTGGACTTCTCAGCACGTAACAGTTCCACGTCTTCATTGAAAAAATCTGAAGCTCATCAGCACCAGAGGCATGGCTTAAAGTTTCAATTTAGTTCTGGGCAGTTTGGCTGTATTTAACCCTTGCTTGGACTCTTCTTTGCAGCACCCTGAAAACGACCCTTCAGGTAAGTCAATGGCCCTCCCTGCCCCCTCCAAAAAATGGACTAAATCCATCAAATCTGAAAAATTTAAGACAATTAAATTTATGTTAATTTTAGTTCCTTTGAACTAATTTACAGTATGTACAGTAAATGCAACATAATACAAATAATGTGTAAATATACTTGTGATTTTATGCAGTTTGACAAACTGCTGCAAATGTAATTTGCAATTTAACAGACATTGGAGAGTAACAGACTCTCCCTAAATATTTTATTAAATCAGCACTTCATTGGGTGTTTAAGGATATTGTAGAACAATGTTTGTAATAAGAATTGTAGCCAAATGCTTTAAAGTTTCATTCATTAAAAACTTTTTTTTTTCTCTAGACAAAACTTTGACTCAGTGCACAAATTCCACAAGTACGCATCCTGGTTGTACTACTGTTTCTGAAAATGGGACATGTACAGGTGAGTATTTATGCTTATATGATGATAAAGAGAATAATTATTTAAGGGCCAAAAAACCTGAAAGCAAAGCTGCCTGAAACCTTTATTCAGTATAATAAACAGGACAAACATATTAATCATGTTTGGTCAGCACCTAATCTTTTACTGCACTGTAGCTGCCAGATGACAACTGAAAATATTCTTTTTTCTTTAAATTCTCCATTGCTAAAAAATCTTGCATTTTACTATTTTTGTGTTTCTCTCTATACATCCTTTTTCCCTATTGTTATGGAATACAAATTTCTAATGAGAACTCTATTAAAAAAGAATGACCTCTGCATTGTTTTCAAAATATGATGCAGTTTGGGTCTTTCTGATGCGACCTTACAACTTTAGCAGGCTGATAGCCTCTTTTAGGTTTATTTCTAAAATCTGAACATTCTTTAGGTTTTTCCATGGGTTCACAAGGTGAGAGGTTCTGTACAGTTACTTCTCAAGTTAAGACCACAATTGAGCCCCAAATTTCTGTTGCTAAGGGAGAATTTGTTAAGTGAGTTTTGTCCCATTTTATGATCTTTCTTGCCTCAGTTGTTAAGGGAATCACTGCAGTTCTAAAGTTAGTGAAATGGTTATTAAGTGAATCTGGCTTCCCCATTGCCTTTGCTTGTCCGAAGGTCTCGAAATATGATCATGTGATCCCAGAACACTGCAAGTGTCATAAATATGAATCAGTTGCCAAGTGTCTGAATTAAAAAAAACACCTTGATCCTGCAATGGTCATTAGTGTGGGAAATGGTCAAAAGTCATTTTTTTCAATACTGTTGGAACTTTGAACAGTCACTAAACAAGCTGTTGTAAGTCAAGGACTACCCCATTCATTGTACAATAAAAATGAGATGGCATACAATTTCAAAGCTAAATGAGTGATGTACCACAAAATGTCACAAGTTTTTTATGGGAACTCTTGAGTTCCATCACTGAATATTTTCAAAAAGAATCTTATCTTGACCTCAATGGCTTTTAGGCACCTTGCCAAAACATTGCAGTTTGCTCATTTTATAAGAGGTTTCTGAGGTTTGAAGAACACAACATTGGCAACCAATTCAGAACACTTCCATTGACAAAGATGGTGATGACTGTCAGCCCATTTCAAATCCCAATAGCCCAGTACCCCTATGTAGAGCTTCTAATACAATCTCCATCAACTCAGCAGGAGTATGACTATGTAGACCAGGGGTGTCAAACACAAGACTCGAGGACCCGATCCAGTCTGTGGGGTTCTTAGGTCCGGCACGTGGGGCCACACTGAAAACAAACGACTAGCCTGCAATGCCTGTGCCAGCGAAAACAGAGCTCGAGAGGGCTGTGGGCGGCCCTCCCAAGCTCCATTTTCATGGGCAGAGGATTGCACGGTGCCATCGCAGCTGAAAACAGCTCGGGAGCCCATTTTTGCTGGCAGAGAGCTCGGGCCATCACAGCGCCCCCGACACAAGTGACATCAAGCTGGTTATGTCTACTTTGCATACTCCCCCCCCCCCCCGAGGTCAAATACAACCCTGATGCGGCCCTCAATGAAATTGAGGTTGATACCCCTGATGTAGGCAATGAAAGAGTTAGGATTTCTAATTAGTAAATATAAGAATTATTTTAATTAACACACTGATAACCCTTTGATGAAATTCTAAACACTGAAAAAAGTTTGAAAAAAGAATTTTACCCAAATAAAGTGAATAGACTATTTAGTAGTTTTGTCAGTTGTTCAGACTAGACACCTGGACCTAACGATATTTCCCAGCCTCTAGGGCAGATGATTGCCTGTAAAGTGTCATGTACAAGATTTCAATCCTGCCCCTTCGGTAGATTATTTTCCTCTTCTTGAATCTTAATAGCTTGGCAATCCCAATGAAGATGAAGAGCTGTATATCCATTACCTTAGAAGGGATTTGGATGTCTCATGAAATCCATCTGATTATGACTACTGATGAGAGGAATAATTAGTGCTGTAATTATTAACTTTACATAATATTTCTTTTAAAAATGCCAGGCCAAACACCCAAGTTTCTCAAGTAAAGATTTATATGCTGGTGAAAACCCCAGCTGGTTCTTCAGCTTAGAAACGGAGATGAGTATCGCCCCGTAGAGCTGGAAACTACTAGCACCTATGTGCGGGGGAATCTTTACCTTTAAGAACCTTAGAAGAATTTTAGATATCGCTACTATTATTCTTAAAAATCAATTTTATGCTTCATAGTTGTTTTGTTTTATTTTAGATTTTCCTGTCGGTACTACTACAGCTAGTCATTCCACCACAGTCACTAGCCCAACAGGTAACAAAAAAAAATCTGCATTGATGCAGACATATTGTTTTAGCTTAATGCTATCCAGTAATGAATCTGTAGGAAAATAAGTATTGTGTAGAGATGTGTAAATTTTTTACTTACATGTTTATGTGATTCTTGTGCTCATGTAATTATGTTCAGTTATAGCAATACTTTTATAAATCTATAGATCAAGCAAAATCTGCTTTGAGAGTATAGCAATAGCAATAGCATTTAGACTTATATACCGCTTTATAGGGCTTTCAGCCCTCTCTAAGCGGTTTACAGAGTCAGCATATTGCCTCCAACAATCCGGGTCCTCATTTTACCCACCTCGGAAGGATGGAAGGCTGAGTCAACCTTGAGCCGGTGAGATTTGAACAGCCGAACTGCAGAACTGCAGTCAGCTGAAGTAGCCTGCAGTGCTGCACTCTAACCACTGTGCCACCTCGGCTCTATATGTGTTAGTATTGTTCAGTAGTGCTAGAGCAGTAGTGATAACTACCCTGATACAGGCCAATGAGACTTGGACTGTGTACAGGAGGCACGCTAGGCAACTGAACCACTTCCACACGATGTGTCTCCGCAGACTTCTGAGGATGAAAGCCCAGACACGCTAGGCAGGCCATGTTATAAGGATACCAGACCATCGCATCCCTAAACAGCTCCTCTATGGCGAGCTGTCTCAAGGAAAACGATCGCATGGGGGACAAAGGAAGTGATATAAAGACATGTTGAAAGCCTCAAGTCTCTGGATATCAACACCACCTCTTTGGGAAACCCTGGCAGAAGATTGACATGGAGCACGTTGATCCACCAAGGCTGCCAGACATTTGAAGACAGAAGGACAATCATAGCACAAGAGAAGCAAGCACTCTGCAAAGACAGAGCTGCAAATGGTGCAACAGTGGTGTCCACACATGTGGCAGAACATTCTGTGCCCATATTGGCCTTACCAGCCACTTGCGGACACACTGTGGACAGCCCACTAGCCGCTAGATCAGTGGGTCTCAACCTTCCTAATGCCGCGACCCTTTAATACAGTTCCTCATATTGTGGTGACCATCAACCATAAAATTATTTTATGTTTTCTGTATTTTTTTGAAAATATGTGTTTTTCGATGGTCTTAGGCGACCCCTGTGAAAGGGTCGTTCGACCCCCAAAGGGATCCTGACCCACAGGTTGAGAACCGCTGCGCTAGATGTCAAGCTCCTCTTTGAAAATGATGGACAAACATCATAATATTGTTCAAGTAACAGTATTAAAATTATAAATGTACAGCAATTCATAAATCACTATTTCTTAGCATTTTTCTAAACCAAAATTTCAGTTTCTATATTTCCAGTCTTATGAGTAATTTCTTGTATGACTGGTAAAATTTTAGATGTACCTGCATTTACAGTATTGTTACTTGACTGTTTTTAGAAATTCTCCTTGGTTGAAACTACACAGTGATAATATTGACTGTAGGCATTTCAACCCAATTAATTTGCCCAGCAACAAAGAGATCTAGTTGTGGTGAAATGCATAATAGTTACAGAAGTAACTCATAAGGTGATATTTGTCTATTTCATCAAGAATATGCAAAAAAACATAAGAAAAAGATATATACCGTATTTTTCAGAGTATAAGATGCACCTTTTTTCCTCAAAAAAGAGGCTGAAAATCTGGAAGCGTCTTAGATACCGAATACAACATTTTTTGCCTCCCGAAGCCCCACCCGCTTCACCAAAATGGCCGTGCATACCCTTATGGAGGCTTTCAGAGAGCTCTTGGGGGCTGGGGAGGGCAGAAATGGGCTTGCACTCTGCGAGCTCCTCCATGGCTATTCATGCCTTTTTTTGAAGAAAAAAATGGGCTTGTTTTCATGAAAAACGGGCCGTTTTGGGGAGGTTTGCAGAGTGCAAAAACTTTTTTTTGCCCTTTTGGGAAGCTTTTTAAATGATTGATGAGAATTACATTGATCAAGTGCTGTGCCAGCAGAAACACTTACCTATCTACTGTATTTCTCTCTCTATTTCTCTCTCTATCCCTCTACCTACCAACCTGCCTACTCTCTCTCTCTCCCTACCTATCTACTGTATTTCTCTAAATCTTTCTATTTTTCTCTCTCTATCCTCCTATCTACCTACCTACCCCCCTCTCTCTATCTCTCTTTATTTCTCTCTCTCTCTCTATCCCTTTATCTACCTACCAACATGCCTTCTCTCTCTCTCTTCCTACCTATCTACTGTATTTCTCTCTCTTTCTCTCCCTGTCTATCCCTCTACCTACCTACTTTTTTTTAAAAAATGCCTCTTCAAAACCTTGGTGCGTCTTATACTATGAAAAATATGGTAGTTTGTTCTCCAAAATCCTCACTGCCTAAATATATAATAATAACTTGTTCAAGCTATAGCCTCCTTTTCCTGATTTCTTTCTTCCATTAATCTCAATTACAATACAAGGGTCTTGTTTTACATTTTTGTTCTTGGCAGTCTGCAACTGAAGTTCATTGTTTTTGTGGGTTTCCATTTATGATATTGAGCTCTTTCATATTTGATTCTTAAATTGTGTTCAGTATGTCATTCATTGATATTTTTATAATTTTCATAGTCCTTCAAATGTAGGAAAGGAACAGCTAAAATATGTCATGTTCAATGATTTGAATCACAAATAGGATTCTGTAAGTATACATTACATTCATATTCCAAGGCAAATCAAATGATATAAACTGTTTCTTTATAACAGGTAATACAACTAACTCAACTTCAACAGAAAAACCTATTTTGACTACTACAACCATTGCCACTACTTCTGTTATTACTGCTAAAACAGGTAAAATTTAATTTAACAGGCACTCATAATGAACTGTTGTCTTGAGGAAAGCTACTTGTAAGACAGTTCTTGTCTTGGGTGAATAAGAAAAAGAAAAAGGCAAATTGAGTAATAAGGTCCCTTCCAGAGAGGTAAGGGACCATGTACAAAACATCTGAATCATAAAGCAGCAGTGTCTTTTGTCAGCTATTCATAAACTTTTCTTTATGGAGCAGTAGTTGTGCTTAGCTGTAATGATTCCAAGAGAGATACTATATATCCACACTGCAAAGTGGGAAGGGAATTAGCAATTAATTTCCAGATCATATAACACTTTAACATCATTATTTGAGAGTTTGCAAGATCATTAAATCTTATAAGATTTGTGTTTAATTTTTTTTTAATCATGTATCTCTATAGCATCCTCACACAGGATTTAAATAATCTGAACAGGATTAAACAGCAATTGACCTTGCTCGCCTGTAGCATCTACCATATTTTTCGGAGTATAAGATGCACCTTTTTCCCTCAAAAAAAAAAGGCTGAAAATCTGGGTGCGTCTTATACATCAAATACAGCATGTTTTGCCTCCTGAAACCCTGCCCCTTCACCAAAATGGCCGGGCATAGCTTGTAGGAGGCTTTCAGAGAGCTGCTGGGGAAGGCAGAAATGAGCAAAAAATGGGCTGGTTTTTGTTCAATTTCCCCCTCCCCCCAGCCCCCAGGAGCACTCTATAAGCCTCCATAAAGCTATGCATGCAATTTTCTTGACAAAAAACGGACCAATTTTTGTGAAAAATGGGCCATTTTTTGCTCACTTTGGCCCTAGGTCAACCCCCAGGAGCACTCTGCAAATCCCCCAAAGGCTATTCATGCCTTTTGGGAGGGGGAACAGGCCTGTTTTTGTGAAAAATGGGCCATTTTGGGGAGGTTTGCAGAGTGCAAAAACTTTTTTTTCCTTTCGGAAAGCTCTTTAGTTAGAGTGATTGATGAGAATTAGATTGATCAAGTGCTGTGCCAGCAGAAACAAGCCTTAGGTGCTGCAGATTGTCAGGGATTTCCTTCTCCAGCACATGGATAAATACACCTGGAAACATCTACCTACCTACCTACCTACCTACCTTCTCTCTCTCCCTACCTACCTACTGTATTTCTCTCTCTCTCTTTCTCTCTATCCCTCCACCTACCAACCTACCTACTCTCTCTCCCTACCTACCGTATTTTTCTCTCTATCCCTCTATCTACCTACCTTTTTTTTTAATTTGCCTCTTCAAAACCTTGGTGCATCTTATACTCTGAAAAATACGGTAATCTAGAAAAGGACTAATTTTTATCTTTCCATTGAAGGATGTATTCAAATTCTGTTTCATAGAGAGAGAGCTGAAGAACTGATTTTTAGATGATAAAAAATACATAGAAAATATAATTCAGAAGAAAATCACTAATAATTATAATCCTCTTATTTGACAGGCACATCAGCTCTAATACCAACTACCAAGCCATCACCTCATAAAGCGAGTTTTGATGCAGCCAGTTTCATTGGTGGCATTGTACTTGTGCTGGGTCTGCAAGCAGTTATCTTCTTTCTGTATAAATTTTGCAAGTCCAAAGAACAAAACTATAACACACTCTAGGACACGTTTCTTTTTAAGTGGACTTAGATTAGCTCAATATTTATGGTTAGCTACACCAAAAGATGCTTATTCTTTATGGAATATAGCAGTTCAAGATATTATTTTTCAAGACTTAAAAAAATAGGTCTGCAATGTGCTTGGAATAACGTGTCAATCATGTCTTGCTGAACAGAAATATTTGCAATATTCTGCATGAACCCTTATTTTAAATTTTTAGCAGCTGCTACTATAGAATCTATTATTTTATTTGATATGCCAAATGTAGCTTTTGATAGTTACTGTATTTAGTGGCAGCAATGTTCTTGGTAGGTAAATTTACAATTATAGTGATTTAATTAGGTTTAGATACAATATCCCTATGCATCATTATTAAAAACAGATTACTGTTAATTTGACATAAAATTATCTATGAAAAGTATGACTTTTTATCTGTTCAGCTTGGAAATTGGAAGAGATTTGTAGGATGTTTTAAGGATATTTTTTTCTTAACAGATATGAATGCCCATATTTTTCCATATTATATGATATTACGATGATTGTTTTCTATTGGAAGTGTAAGCATCTATAGGAAGAATGATGATCAAAAGATACAAGTTCCCCTGTGCGTAAGGAAGAAGGACCAGTGCCTTAATTAGCAAATTGAAGTGTTGTGCCATCTTATATTTTGAGGTTCAGTGAAAAATGTCATTTTATTTGCACCAAGTTTTCTCCATTAGACATATGAACCTCAGCACTATATGCTAACATCGTTAACTGTTTTCATATGTGTTAATACAGTGTATTGGATCTATATTTTGAGGAATATTTTCCTTTGAGGAAAATAGATTGGGTAAGCTACATGTGATGAATTTATCCAACTGATTTTTGTGGCAAAATGTGGCAAAGTATGGATTCAATCTGCTGTATCCAGGCTTTGTTTACTGTTTCTAAAGCCATTTGTCTGTAGCCTTCAAATTACCTGCCTTAGAAAATGCTGTGCTTTTCATATGAGGATAATAATTTAGCAAACACAGTTTGTGCTCACATTATGGATATTTTAAAGGTACTGTAGTCCTGCATGGATCTTGGAATATTTTATTCCCACATAGCAATATCCCACCTGTAGTTTCATAATACAGCAAATTGTGTGATAGAAACAAACTTGAACACTTGAACTAAGTTATTTTATTTTGATTATTCACTTGATAACATCTTAATGTTTGTTTTGCAAGTCATGTGATAAATATAGTTGAAATAATCAAAACTGAATTTATAGGGTTAAGTGCTTCTGCTGGATGAGCTCCAGTCAAAGAGGAACTGCAGTGGTTGATATTATGCTGATGACAAAATTGACTCTGTAGATTTATTGTTAAAAATGTTGACATCATTTTAATTTCCTTAATCCTTCCAGGTTGAGTAAAGTTCACTTCAATATTAGTCAGAAAGTCAATTCATGAAATAATTTAGTAGAGAGTACTGTAATTTTAAAGAATCTTCCGACAACTGTACTCCTAAAAGACAATAGCTCAGGTGAATAAGACAGTTGAACTGACTACTCCATTCAGATATTTCCAAAATAGGTGGTGTGTATTTAATGGCCTTGTGGTAGTCATTTTACTCACCTCCCCATGATCTTTATAAATGCAAGAAACTGACAATTTAAACACAATGCTAATTAAATTCTAAAGAATGACGGTTTAAAAATGAATTCTTAATATTACATAAACATTTTCTTCAAAGTAAGATTAAAAAGCTATTTACTTTTTGCTTCCATGCTTATTCTTGAATGTTAATATTTATCTTGTAAATTTAAAGGGGAAAATGTTTCAAAACTGACAGTGCTGTATGCACTTCCAGAATCAAAATGTGAGATGATTTTGTTACTGAGCCAAGAATACCTTTCAAAGACATTAAAACATGTATTCCTAAATACAGTGAACCCTCTTTCAAGTGCCTTAAATTTTCTTAATGTTGTCCTCATGTCAGGGAAAGAAATTTTAATCAATATCTCTGCCCCTTAGTGTCAGCAATTGCTATTTTCCAATGATTTTAGAAAATTCAGGTGTTAATATTTACCTTTCAGGAAATCTATATTTTCTATTTAGGTGGCATAAAGCTGTATGTTTAGTTACTAGGGCATTTCTAACAATTACATGCAGTGGCAGATGATTTGATTTTCTAAACCAGCTTCATTTGTAATCTACCAAACTACAGTGGACACATTAAGGGGCTTCCCGGTTATTCACATATGAAATTCTTTACCTTCTAGATTTAGATAGATAAAACTTTGTTTTCGGTTTAATGCTATTACTTTTGAATTAGTATGAATAGATTTTTATCACTTTGCTGTTTGAAATTTAGCATATTGTTTGTTTTTTAAGCAATTGCCTGTATAAAATAACTGATCACGTGGACCTTAATTCTTTAGATAGTAAATTGTGACTTAACTGGATTGTTCTTAGAACTCTCATATGCAAATGTACTGCATAGGGAATGGAATGTTACAGATATTATGTACTGCATATGTGATGTTGTCATTGGAAGAAATGCAAATTATTTGCAACCGTAATACCAAAATAATAAATCATTTATTAAAATGCTTTTTTGTCTAAGTAAGTTACTTAGAGCTAGACTACATAAACAACCTAATAAATGTTACATTGACAGCATGTAACATTTGCTACATATTTTTATAAGGCATTGTTTAGGGGACCCAAGAGATCATTTGTTTAAGAAATATCAAACTACAGCTTTACGCAATGCATGAGCATTATATACAAGTAGTCTTCAACTTACAACAATTCATTTAGTGACTGTTTGAAGTTACAACAGCACTAATGACAATTTTTCACACTTACGACCATTGCAGAATCCCCATGGTCACGTTATTTACATTCAGATGCTTATCAATTGACTCACATTTATGACTGTTGCAGTGTCCCGGAGTCATATCGCTTTTGTAATCTTCTGACAAGAAATGTCAATGAGGAAACTATGGTAGATTCGCTTAATAACCGTGCTACTAATTTAAGAACTAAAGTGATTCATTTAACAATTGTGGTGAGAAAAGTTGTAAAATGGGGCAAAACTCACTTAAATTTCTCTTTTAATAAATTTTGATCTCAATTGTGGTCATACCTGTACAATGACAATATGTAACTTCAAAAGAACAATGAAATCTCAATATGCCATGATGAAACCAAAATCTTTTATTCCCACATTATTACTCAAAAGTGTTGAAGAAAATATGGTAGGAAAAGTTTTATTAATAATTACTGACAGCAACTATGTGTAGTGTAATGTTTTCAGTCGTGGTCAATGACAAATCTAGTAGCAGTTTATTTTTTAGATGGGTTTTGCTCTTGTTGCACAGGAAAAGTAGAATGTGAGGTTTGGGTAAGATCTGGCAATAGAACATCTACTATTCTATTTCTCCATCCTGAAGGTACCTGGAAAGACAAAGCTTGTTATGTTTATGTTTTGCACTCTGAATAGCTAACATTTCAAAGATTTGGGAACAGCTATTTTTTTGTAGCAGCGTAATCTGGGGAAGCAGAGCATAGGAAAAGCTACTGCATATCTCAGGTTGTTACCATTGTTATTCTTTCATAGTGAAACTCTTAAAATATAGCCTTCAAATTAATAAACTTGTTGCACTCTTGACTGGATAACTTTACTTCTCGTCTGATGTTTTCATTAACTTTTCACTACTCACTGTTTTTGGCCTAGGGATTTTCTCTAACTTGGTTTTGGCTGTCAAAAGATTCTGAGTGGAATCTTTGGTTAATATGAATGTTGGCAATTCTGCATTCTGACTGCATGAAGAAGAGCCTGAAATATAAATGCAATATATATAATGTTATATAGTTGCTCATCTAAAAACAAAACCTCTCCTCGCACCCCCCACCCCCGTAAAAAAGTCAATGATAGCTTTTTACCTTCTATTGGGCAAATCTATCCCTATAAAATATATTGTAACAAAAACAAAGAATGCTTCCTCACACTGGGAATAGGGATAGCATCGCATATCAAAAAAGGTGATTTTTTTCCCCAGACAAATCTATAACCTATTTTTTGTTTGCATAGGCATTCCTAATAGCAACTTGCCTTACAATTGTAGATGGCAGCTGAGTGGGATTGCACAGCCATCATTCTAATAGACACTAGAAGCAGATGTGTTTATTTTCAAGATTGGTACTAATCACTTTTTCTCCCCTTTGAAAGTCACTGTAGTGTGATAGCACCTATTATGGTTGGCTTGAAAGTAGTGTGCTTCAGAACACATGAGAATGAGAATCTACCACCTGTTTTGGGTAATCTCTGCAAGTTCTGCTCTATTTAGGTTAACTGGTAATGTTACAGCCTCTCTCCAGTTGAACAGGTACTGCATTTGGTCTCTAAATAATTTCCAAGCATGTCTTCTAGATCATATCAAAGCGATTACATATCTCTTCTTGAAAATATACCGTTTACAAACATCCTGTGGTTTCCAGCATTTTTGGAGGTGTTTTAAACTCATTAATCTCTGTCAAGAGCTCAGGCTACTTCCAAAATACTCTGTCAGTTTCACATTTGATGCAAGACATTTTGTGGAATTTGGTGCTTTAAACATTCCACATCAAAGCATTTGGTGTACCTCTACCTCTAACAATGTAAACAGAGCACAATATGCAATGATGTCATTGCACAAGACCAGCAGTAGATTCTAGGCTTTGATTAATGTGTACAGTTAATCTTAGAGCTTGGAACAATTTCTGGAATATTTTTGTGCACAGGTACACAATGCTACATTGTATTCTTTGTTAATACATCCCATTCACAGCTCTACACAGAAAAGATGTTTATTCATTAGAATGTTTCCAGTGCTGGTGTGGATGACAATTGAAGTGTGCGAATGAACTTTATAGCAATCTAAACAGAATGTGTCTGAAATCTTGGCAATACTTTTGAAGTAGGGTGGCAACTGCTTCTAATTTTTTTCTCAATTTCCAGGCCCTGGACAGTCTTGATAGTATTCCATCCAAATATAACAATTTAGCTTTTTTTGACATTAGTCCAAGTTAGCTAGGTTATCCTTTAAATTACTTTTCTTACTAGGATGTAGGTGTAGCACTCCGAGCAATCAAGTAGGTTTGACTAGGAAGTTGAAAAACATTCTGGACGATGACAGGCTTTAATATTTTTACCTCTCTGTCTACATGTACAGTATAACAAAGTGATATGTCCATGTAATCACCAGAGGTCAAGCTCAGCTTGGGACATTGTAAACATCATGGTGGCAATGAGATAGTAATAAATTTCCACTGTTTATAAAAACTTATCATCCGTGAACTTTATTTGCTTTTATATAATAGATTAATAACTACTTGGTAAAGAGAGCCTATGTGTTTATATATTTTTCCTTAAAGCTTTCCAAGATAGTACGCTAAAATTAAAATGAGAAATGATGTTGATAGCTTAGTTGTTCTTACCTGGAAAATAGTAAGGTTTGCTTTTGGTAATGTATGAAAGATTAGCAGAGCTTCTTGTAACTGAAAGCAAGAACATAAATAATCTAAAATGAATTTAAGATAAGATAAGAAAAATAAAAAAATATCAAAATGCTCCCATTTTTAACAGATCTGGATGCATCACATTTTGTTAGATTTGTATTCTGCTTTTAGGAATTCAGGGTGGCAAGTTTAGGTTATGATTAATCAGATTTCAAATTTAGTTAACATTTATTAAAATGGATAAGATTGGATCTTCTGACATTTTTGTTGCCACATCATCCTCAACTGCTCATACTGTCTTAGCTTTCCCACAACTCAATAAAGGTATTTTTGAATAGGGATATGATATAATGCAGCTGCTGTTTGATCAGTATGATATTGTCAAGCACTGGAGTCTTAACTTTAAGCATTTGTGCATGTAAATAGAACCAAGAGTTCATCCAGGGTTCATCAAATAAATCCCCGGTAATGGTTTTTTAAAACGTTTCTTCCCAGTTGTACAAATAGATAATAGTCATGTCATTTGAGCAATTAAGAACTGGTACAAAGAAGGTGTTCACAGAGATCATTCCTATATGGCATGGATTTAGGTAATGCTTCATTACTGATGGGGATGTAATAAACTTATATGATGCAGGTTTAAATGCATGCAAGTGTTTCATGGATCAAATTACCTGGATCTATATTGTGGAGCATTTATTTATAATTATGGAAAAGATTAAATGGCTCATGTCAGAAGATAATTCTGGGTGACTCACAACAAAACTACAAGAGCATTAAAATCATAAAACTCCCGTGCCTGAAACATTCTCCTAGGATGCCCCTGTAACCATCTGCAAATTCCCATCACTACCTCAGCTGAGCACACAATAAGGTTAGGGTTGATGGCCTTTTGGAAGGCTAAAAGGGTGGGTGGCTCCCAGATCGTCAGGGAACATATTCCACAAAATAGGGAAGCCACAGAAAAGACATTAGTTAGCAATATTTCAAAGAAAGAACCTGGAGCACACCTACCCCTTCCATCTGGTGGAACAGACAGATGCACTCAGTGAGAGGCAGTCCCATTGATAAAAAGAATATATGCAGTTCAGAGTTTGAACTGTGGCGTCCTTGGTGCTTGGAGCGTTATTTTTTTTGGCAGATGTTTTTTTCCCTCCAATGGGTAATGCAGGAATAATGTTACTTAGCTGGGTAATGAGATATTGGCAAGAAAACAGCTAAGCTCAGAGAGCACCACATACTCCCATAGCATGAAAGACTTTAGAAATGATAAACAGCACTTTGTACTGTACCCAGAAGGAAAATGGGAACCAATGTAACTCATGCACAGGGCTATAACATGAGCAAACTTGGGAGTGCCCAACACTGCATGTACTGCAACCTGAAACCGTTGTAGCTTTTGGGTAGTGCTCAAAGGCAGTCCCATGTACAGTATACTGTGGTACTCCAAAAGGGAGTTGACCATAAGCACAGCCTCCTAGTCCAGAAAAGTTCACAATTGTGAACAACAACAATTAATCTAGGTATTGCTACTGCCACCTACTCCATAAGTAGGAGTAGAGAATCCACAAAACCCCCACATTACAAGCTCAGTTTGGGGAATGCAACCCTGTCTGGAATTAAATGATACATTTAAGCTGATGATACATCAAGCCAAGGTACATAGGCAATGCTGTTGCAGTGCTGCCTGTTTGGAGATTGTGAGGAACTGGATGGGCTGGCAATGGAAAGCAATGGCTCCTGCTCCCAACCCCCAAAGGCAATCCAGAAAGATACCATTGTATTAAAGCTGCTGACAGTTCTAGGACAGTGAGGATGGTTGCACCACTCCTCTCCCAAGCCCATCAAAAGTCAAAAGCAACCACAACCAATATCTTTTCCAGCCTAAACCCAAACTGAAAAGGTCCATATAAATCACTTCCCCCAGGGCCCTGGGAAGCTGAGTGGCAACCACCTTCACTAAAAACATCTGGATGAACATTGTCTAACATGATTGGTCCAAGGATGGGGCAAATCTGCTTCCTTCAAGGCAGATTGTGCCAGCCCCTCCCACATGTATTAACCATTTGGGGCCAAACATGCCACTTCTGAGGACACCTTAATCAGTCAAAAGGGGCATGGGCCCAGACCATACTTGGCTGAGCTCATCGAAGCCCTGTTCACTTCCTTAGGATCAACCAGTTTAAGTCCCAGATTACAGGACTCAGGTGTGTCTTGCTTATTTCCAAAGGATCTGCCCAGAGTCCAACCCTGAGTGAAGTTTAGCAACTCACAGCAGTCTTGAAAGGGCTTCCCCAACTCCTCCCTACCCCAAAGGGACCTGATTACCTGAAATAGGCCAATAGGCAGTTAACTGTCCATGCAGTAAGAGCAGAGAGGTATGCTTTGGTCCCCCTGTTACAATATAAATCCTGATATATTTTCAGCCCTGAGGCACAAGTAACAAATTTGTGAAATGGTACAAAAAAACCCCAAATGCAATAGAAGGGAAATTGGGATGCCAAGTTAATAGAAAAGAACAAGATCCTGCTATTTTGGCACATATATCAAATATGAACTGACTGGGGGCTACAAGAAGTCTGCTTTTTGGCAGCAGTGTGTTAAAATACTGACTTTGGATAATGGATAACGTTCGTACTGAAGCTATTCAATAAATATTTTCAAGGTCCATTTTAGATTAATTTCAACATAGGACTATAGCATTAGTTAGCAAAACTAAGAGTGAGAGAATCTCTCACCTTTTCATTCAAAATTGAGGGTTCTGAGAATAATATGGTAATTTATTTGAATTGTATCCTATGCCATTGTTACTATTTTTCTCCACGGCTTTTGGCTCACTGAAATTAATTGATGAGTACATCTGAGCATGTTGGCAAATGAGACGTACTGACATAATTCTTAGAGAAAGGCCTGGTTTTATTTCTTTAATTGCTTTCACCTTCCCTACCTTTCCAAGGCCATAGACTCTTACTGCTGATTTTGTTTTTGTTTGGAATAATAACCGTGCAATGGAACTAATGTATAATTGCAACCAATTATCTTTCAAACTACATTTATACCTGCAGGGGAACATTTCTGGGAAATTGCAGCTTCTGAGTCATAACGTTGACACTGCAGCTCATGTATCCTCTGGAAAGCATTCAGCTTTAAATTGCGTTCCTGGGTCAGCTGGCTTCTTATCTAAAATAGGTGTATATATACATGTTTATAAATAATCCCAAATTCATATTATGATCCATACTTAAAACACTTGAGTGCACACAAGAAAAGAAAGGAAATGCTTTTAACTTTAGTTAAATTAATATTGTCAGCTAAACCAGAAGGGATTAAATTTCGATGGAAGCAGCCATATGACTGTTTGAGAACAAAGCAATTCCATGTGATCAAATGAAGTTTATGTTGGGATTAATTGTACTTTCCTGCTTCCAAGATAGAAGTAAATATGAGACAGCTTTGTGAAAACAAGACTTTTCTGGATCCTCTGTTTCTTTTTTTTTTTTCACCCTCCCCGGTGGCTGTACAACCACAGGGGCAGAAAGGGATTGATAAAGGGATTGATAGTAAATTAGGCTCCCTAGGACTACCCATGATGGGGCAAATGCTAATCACCCTCCTGGATTTTTTTTTTTTAAATCTAGCAGGAGAAAGCAACAGTAATACAAAGTGACAATCTTCCAGACCAGTTTGGAAAAACTCAGAAAATGAATAAAAATTAACCCCAACTGTGCTCAACTACTACAAACAGACAAATTAATTGCCCTGAGGCAAGGATGGCATACATATTCCATATCAACTACATACTAGCATCAGAACAAGCCTATCAGTTTAGAACAGATGACTATAGAAAATCAGAAAAGCCGTAGGGCAGCAATAAAATATATTAGCTACAAAATAATGGTGTCCTTATTCTGCCAGACAAAAATGATCTGAAGGTAAGTGGAAGCCAAAGGTGGAAGCTCTTCTGCATGGGTCTACTCTAGTGGTTAAGGCATCAGGCCAGAAACCAGTAAACAGGTTCTTCTCCTGCCTGAGGCATGAAAAACCAGCTGGATGACTGGATCAGTCACTCACTCTCTCTGCCCAACTCACCTCACAAGGTGGTTGCATGGAAAATAGGAGAAAAGAATATTAAGTATGTTTGCTGCCTTGATTTTTTTTTTTTTTTTGTAAAAACGATAAAAGGTGCAACAAAAAATGTAAAAAAAAATCTGGATCATCTGTCTATCATTACTGCATTTTAAAATTCAAATATACATTCTGGTGCATGACATTTTTTGTACTCATGTTAGCAAGAAGTTTTCAAAGCATGTACGAAAATACATCCTTTGGTAACTCACTAAAATATTTATAACCTTACTTGTTGAATTTCTTTCTTCATCTTGGCTTCCTGAAGATGTCTTGTTTTAGAGGATTTTTCTGATTCTTCTGTCAGGTTCAACAACTTCACTTCTCTCTCTCCAAGGTTTTCTAACAGTTTATCCAAGTTTGCTGTCTTAATCAAATCTAATTGCTGTCTTTTGCCAAATTCTCGATTAATCTTACGTTCTGCTTCTTGAAGTAAATATTCCTATATGAAAATATTAACAAGATTTGTATAATACTATGTTTAACCTCAGGAGAAAAGAAACTGAATAAATACATTTATTAATATAGACTATACTATATACAGAGACAATATTTTTATCAAAATACAGGATATGGTTTGCAATGCTGCCTAAAATATTCAAATAAAAGAGTGATTAAAATTGACTGCAGGAAGCAAAAATTATTTCATTCCATATTTAAAAAATAAGTTAATTTTTTTCATTTTTATAATCTTTAGGAGTAGAATGTAAAGTAATTTGCCTCTCACATCATTTTATTACAACAGTCATTTAGATTTAGATTGTAATGTCAGATTGCTTTCTAGAGAGTTGGCTTGTTTTTAATGTATGAGAGACACTCTAGGACTGTGATGGTGAACCTATGTCACAGGTGTCACAAGTGGCACGCAGAGCCATATTAGCTGGCACGGCAGGCCTCAGTTCCGCCAGCTGATTTTTTGGCCTTCTGGGGGAGGCCGTTTTTGTCCTTCCCAGGCTTCAGGAGAGCCTCCAGAGCCCGGGGAGGGCAAAAAACGGCCCAACGGGTCAACCGGAAGTTTGTTCCTGAACTTCCTGTTGGGCCATTTTTCACTCACCCCAGGCTTCAGGAAAGCCTCCAGAGCCTGGGGAGGGCGAAAAACAGGCCCAACTTGAAATATGAAGTTCCAAAGGATATAGAAAATAAATAGGTTTTATACACTATCCAGATGTTATTATATTAGTCTGTTATTCCCAGGATAATACCAATTTTATTTATTAAGAGCATTTCTAAATGTATCATCTAGATGATTTCTAAGAGATAGAAAAATATTTTTAAATTTTGAGGAGTTAATGTGAAAGTGTATTTTGATTCCAGAATGATTAATATTTTGCAAGCAATCATCATCTTTTAACGACCCCATAATCCCTTGTGGGGTGGAGTCTGGACAACTGAATGGAGTTAGCAGAGTATGTACTGGCTGGATGCCCTTCCTGTCGCCAATGCGGAGATATTTTGCAAGCAATGCTTATGTTGATTCCATTTGTATGTTTTAAACAGATTGAGGTTTTAATGGTTAAATTTTTGTAGGTGGAAGAAATACAGAGATTCTTGTTAAAATTATATAAGAAAAACGAAATACATAAAAATACAGTTTAAAAATGAGGGAGATGTTATTGAATTTAGTAAAAATAATAAAATAAGAGGATTTTATTGGCTGCGTGGTATATGATGAGCTTGGGCAGATACCTGTTTCTCTAGTTGTTGCTTCAGCCTTTTATTTTCGGTCTGAGATTCTGCCAAGACTTTCTTTACAGCTCTCAACTGATGATTAAATAAAATGGCCTCATCTTCCGCCTTCATCTGGGATTGCAAGCACTCTTTTTTATTCTGAATAGCCTCCTGTAAAAGCAAAGGATTTAGCAAGATCTAAGCTAGAGAATCAAGTCTCAGAGGCTGAATTATTTATAAGGTTGTTAACTTTGTCTCCTTTACAATGTGTTTTACTTTGTCTCCTTTAAGAGGTCCCCATATTTTTTGGGTGTACTGTAGATCTTTTAAGGCTTAATACTGAACAAACATCAGAAAATCTCCACTTCTTTCATTTCTGACTATTAATTTTCACATCATTGCTGCTTATACTGCTGCTTTATCTCACCTCTTCTGAAATAAAAAGTACTATACAATCATTAAATGTGACCTTTCTCTAGTTTAAATAAGCATGTCCATAGCCAACGTAAATTGGCAGAATATATCTTAATGTGGGAGAAATTATTCTTTCTACAACTACAGTTGCAAGAAAAAGTATGTGAACCCCTTGGGATTATTTCATTTCATTTTCATTATGTGGAGTTTTACATGAATTGGTCATAAATTGTGCTCTGAACTTCATCTAAGTCACAACAATAGAAAAACACAGTTTGCTGAAAATAATACTACACAAACATTAGATGTTGCCATGGTTTAATTGCACATAACATGTAAACATTCACAGTGCAGGGAGGAAAAAGTATGTGAACCCTTGGACTTAATAACTGGTTGACTCTCCTTTGGCAGCAATAACCTCAACCAAACGTTTCTTGTAGTTGCAGATCAGACATGCACAACAATCTGGAGTAATTGTGGACCATTCCTCTTCACAAAACTCTTTCAGTGTAGCAATATTCTTGGGATGTCTGGTGTGAATCGCTCTCTTAAGGTCATGCCACAGCATTTCAATCGGGTTGAGGTCAGGACTCTGACTGGGCCACTCCAGAGGACGTATTCTGTGCTGTTGAAGCCATTTTTGTGTTGACTTACTTGTATGCTTTGGGTCATTGTCCTGTTGCATCACCCATCCCATGCAGAGCTTCAGTTGGCAGACAGATGGTCGTACGTTTTCATGCAAAATATCTTGATAAACTCTGGAATTCATTTTCCCATCAATGACAACAATCCATCCAGGCCCTGAGGTAGCAAAGCAGCCCCAAACCATGATGCTCCCTCCGCCATGTTTTACAGTGGGGATAAGGTTTTGATGTTGGTGTGCTGTGCCTTTTTTTCTCCACACATAGTATTGTGTGTTTTTCCCAAACAACTCAATTTTGGTTTCATCTGTCCACAGTATATTTTGCCAGTAGTGCTGTGGAACATCCAGGTGCTCTTTTGCAAACTTCAAACATGCTGCAATATTTTTTTTGGGACAGCAATGGCTTCCTCCGTGGTGTCCTCCCATGTACTTCATTCTTGTTTAATGTTTTCCTTATTGTAGATGTGTCAACAAAAATGTTAGCATGTGCCAGAGATTTCTATAGGTCTTTAGCTGACACTCTAGGATTCTTCTTTACCTCATGAAGCATTCTGCACTGTGCTCTTGCAATCATTTTTACAGGACAACCACACCTAGGGAGAGTAGCAAGAGTGCTAAACTTTCTCCATTTGTAGACAGTCTGTCTTACCGTGGACACATGAACATCAAGGCTTTTGGAGATACTTTTGTAACCCTTTCCAGCTTCATGCAAGTCAACAATTCTTGATCGTAGGTCTTCTGAGAGCTCTTTTCTGCGAGGCATGGTTCACATCAGACAGTGTTTCTTGAAACCAGTAAACCCACAACAGGTGTGTGTTTTTAAAGGGCAGAACAGCTGTCAGCAACACATCCAATATCATCACACTGATTGGAGTCAAGGTTGGCTCACTCCTGGCTCCAATTAGCTCTTGGAGACGTCATTAGGCTAGGGGCTCACATACTTTTTCCTCCCTGCACTGTGAATGTTTACATGTTATGTGCAATTAAACCATGGCAACATCTAATGTTTGTGTAGTATTATTTTCAGCAGACTGTGTTTGTCTATTGTTGTGACTTAGATGAAGTTCAGAGCACATTTTATGACCAATTCATGCAAAACTCCATGTAATCCCAAGGGGTTCACATACTTTTTCTTGCAACTGTACAGTTAAATAGGCTGTTTAGATTTATGAGGCTATGGTGAACTAAGCACTCAGTTGCTATGGCTGATTGATTAATGTTGCACCTCTCATTTGCCAACCCAAGGCAGCATACGTAACTATTTTTCTGTACAACAAACCCATGAGGCACCTTAAAGTACCTTTGGGGACATTGGTGCGGATTTCAGTCCCTAGGAGCTCTTCTCATTTTCCCCATCACCCATCTGTCAGCTGCCTGCAGCTAGATGCTTGGCAATAGATATTTTTCCACTCCTGATGTAAACATTAAAAATTATCTGCCACAGAACTGGCAGGAGGCAGACAGCCAACATTTCATTTCCTTTCTTGCTAAAGTCAAATGCTAATCACTGAAAGAAGCAACAGAAAGAAAATGACATGAAAACTTCTGCCTTTCTCAGTGATCCTGCAATATAGGTATGGGCAATATTTGAGAGAGTGGAGGCCACAAATCAGATTCCAACTATTTGCCAGGTTTAGTGCTTTAACTGATCATGTAATGAGGTCATTCTATAATGGAACACTTCCTGTTTCTATTCCCATCCTTTAAAAAGCTGGACCAAGCCATAACTAGCATAAAAATGAGAAAAAATGACTATTTTTAGGGGGATTCAGAGTGGAAAGTAATTTCAATCCTATTTTAATTTAAAACAAGCATTCATTAAATCTCAGCAACACAATTTTGGGACATAGGGTGTGCACATTTGGCCTGCAAGGTTATGCAATGCTTTAATTAATGCATGTGTTATTTTCAGAAGCTGATTAATATCTTTGTGTAGAAGCGAGCACGCATATAAGCAAAACATATATTCTATCCTGAAGACTAGTCCAATCCCAATTTATGCTATTTTTTTAAAACAAAAATTGTCATGATTTACATGTTTATTTATTATACTCTTATTAAAAAGCCAGTAGCCTTTTTTTAGGAAATCTCACCTTCTCTACTTCTTGCAATGTTCTCAAAAATTGTGCTTTTTGCATTGTTTCTTTCCAGAACTTTAAGACCTTCAGTTTGCATAACAACTTCTCCAATTCACTGTTTTCATCCCGTAGTTCCTGCAACTTCCCCTGCTAAAGAGCACAGGTTCTTTCTATTAGCATTCTCTCCCCAAAATCCTTGCAACAGCCCTTTAAGCATCAGTCTCTGTTCCAGTGAGGAAAGAGATATGAATACAAAACAGAAACTCCAAGACATATTAAATTGTATGTCATATAATCTCTCTCCATAATACAAAAATATTCAATGGCTATTCAGGAATACCCAGAGCAGTAGTTCGGCTTATGATGAAATGGACCCTAGCATATTCTTTTTTTGCATTATAACTATGCTCACAATGAGATACGTATAGAATCAATCATCAGATTTTTGGTTCTGAATAAAATCTGCGATATCATCATCTTCCATTCCTGATATCGAGTATATATTTTTCAGAGGTTTTGTTTTCTCATAAAATTAAAAATGTGAAAAGTTCATCCATTGCTATTTGAAACATTATAAAGCATCTCAGGCTGAAATTCTACAGACATTTAATCTGGGAGTAATGTTCACTGAACTCAGTAGGATTGTGTTTCTGATGACGCTGTAAATTATGCGATGAGCAAAAATCAGCAGACAATTTATCTCAGGCAATTGTTTTTTTATTGTTAAATTCATATTTATATGGATATAAATGGATTAAATATTATATGGATATATTTATATGGAAAACAGGAAGATTTTCTACATTTAAACAGTTATAAAAGAAATAGATTTTTATCCCCAATAATGCATTTTTTCAATAACTTTTGTCTTCATCACATATTTGTATATATCCGTCCATAAAAATTAATAAAAATTGCTAATGGATACATTTTGTTTAGCATTAAGTTCATCAGATGCTTGATCTCCCCAATATGGCTGATGTGAAAGGAACTTAGACTGAGAAAAGAGAAGGCTAACTCAGGCAGAGGCGCAATTCAAATTAGCTCAGCTTTTCTAGTCTCAAAACCTAAATACAATCAATCTCAGAAAGATGTTAAATTCAGACCAGATATATTTTAATTCATAACACATTATTTTAATAAATGAGAAAGTCAGACAATATCTGGTAACAATTCAAAAGAAAAAGCCATAGAAACTAGCATAATTCTTACTCAATATCAGAATACAGAAAATTTAATGTCTACATGCTTTGTTTTCTTTGCTTTAATAGCTTTCAGAGGGATTTCTCTAATGCATGTATATCAAATTGCAATTCTAAGCTTGTTTTTTATTTTGACCTTAGGTCATAATTTGTTTCTTTTGTTCCTAAACGTTGAGCAAACTAAAGGGCTACCTGAGCCAAATGTTCTTCAACCGCACTGTTACCCTTTGTAGATCCAAACTTTTTCTTCAGATTAATAATTTTCTCCACACCTTCTTTTCTCACTTCACTGATGATTTCTGACATTTGTTTGTTCATGTTTAGACGATATTCATCTACTTTCCCCTGCAGCCATAACACAAAGTCAAACTTAATGTCTCTTTTCAAATAAGTGAATTTTAAGAAAACAATTCTGTAAGATTTTTAAAATCTGGAAACACAAAAATAAAATCTCCCCATTTTTAACATTATGATTTGTAAAATAAACACTGACCAGCAACCTAGACATTTCTCCTAATCCCTACCTAGTAAACAAAGGCAACATGAGAAAATAAAACCAATTCATTTCTGGCAAAAGCTTTTTGAAGCCAGCTTTCCATTAAATAAAAACCAAATTTGACATTTCTGTTTGTTTTTATGTCTATGGAGATTCTCAGCCATCCAGTCATGGTTGTCCTAAAGCTGCTTTTTTCAAGAGACAACTGGACTTTCCCCTTGGACTTCAAAAAAGTGAATTTGCCTCTTGAAAAAAAGCACATTGGGGCTGTTTGCTTTTACTTCATAGTGTGTACTGACCAGTGGTGGGTTGCAAATACCATTCCAACCGGTATGGTTGGAACAGGGCTGGAAGCATCCTCATGGACGCACGCAGCGTGCACACACACATACAGCGCATGCATGCGTCCTAGCATCTCCATGTTGCTCCAGCTGCTCTGCAAAGCGTTGCACAGGCGCTGTACGCATCATGTGACTGCACGGAAGCGCGGAAGCCTTTAAACAGCGGTCAGGAACATGGGCGGCGGATGGGCCCTCCGGAGCACCGTACTGGAACAGTATCCAGTGCTCTGGGCTGGCTCCGGTACACCTGTACCAGGGCGTACCGCCTGCAACCCACCACTGGTATTGACATTCTATACACTGAGCTATGATAAGAAACAAAATGTAATGAATGAAAACAAGACCAGTGACATAATATGTGGGGGAATTACATTTTGCTTTTTTTGCTTTTTCTTTTGCTAACTCGTACCATCCTTCATTACAGTAGTCTGAAAACAATGAGCAGACAGTTGATCTTTTCACTGGTGAAGTTCCAATAAAATAAAGTAGCAAAGAAGTTAAACAATTCCATTTACAGTTTAGGAAGTTTGAGAAGTAAGGAAAACATGGACAGAATTAACATGGCACAATGTACAGGTTGCTCTGTTGTCTTGTCTACACAGGACCTGATCTTTGGAACTTAGCATTTATTCTTGAGAAGCATAAAATATTGTACTAAATTTCAACACCTTTCTGAAAAAGCATTGGACTAATCTACTTGATTTTACATCCCTCTGTATCGTTTGTACCTACTTTTATTTGCAGACACACCAAAAATATATTTTGTACCAATGCTTCATAATCCTCTTGAACTTCTTTTCTTATCTTCTCTTTGATGTTGTGATCTTCTCTTTGCAGATCAGTTACTTTGGCTCGCAGAGCAGTTATTTCCAGAATCATCTCATGACTCAGTCTAGCTATCTATAAAACAGGGAGAAGCAATGATTTACAATTTTATTTGTAAATGCAATCTTTCAAAATAAGTCTTTAGAGTGTAAGGACACCAGGAGGCATTCATAGACTCCCTGAATAAAGGCACCAAAGTCACAGCCACTAACTTGACTTAGATCCACTTCAGCAGCTCCTGTGTTGTTTTCTACGACGCGCACTTCCTGAAACGGAATGGAAATGTACTTTTAACTAATTTTGCTTTTCAGAAATTTCTACCTTTTTTCTGTTTTCAGAACAGTAATTTGTAAACATCATTTTGTTCAAAGAAATGAAGAATCACTTCCCTCTTTTCCTGTTACAGAACCAGTAGCAGGAGAATACCTGTTCTTTTTGATATAGTAGCTGATGTTGCCGACGGAGCAGATTTTCATAGAACATGGAGTAGGTTTCAAAGTTGCTACGTTCTCTGGCCATGACATCACAAGCTAGAGAGGTGAGGCACTTTTTAAAGTGGTCCCTTTGAAAGATGATCTGGAAATAAAATAAAATCAGAAAATAAACCAGCTTTTTTAATTGTTTTATCTTACTGTTATTACTTTATAAATAACTGAATGCAACAATCACACATACCCATATTTTTCGGAGTATAAGACGCACCGGAGTATAAGATGCACCAAGGTTTTGAAGAGGCAATTTTTTTTTAAGTAGGTAGGTAGATAGTGGGATAGAGAGGGAGAGAGAGAGAGAGAGAGAGAAGTACAGTAGGTAGGTAGGGGGAGATAGTAGATAGGTAGGTAGAAGGATAGAGAGAGAGAGAAATACAGTAGGTAGGTAGGGAGAGAGAGTAGGTAGGTAGATAGAGGGATAGAGAGAGAGAGAAATACAGTAGGTAGGTAGGGAGAAAGAGAATAGGTAAGTAGGTAGGTAGAAGGATAGAGAGAGAGAAATACAGTAGGTAGAGAGGGAGAGTAGGTAGGTAGATGTTTCCAGGTGTATTTATCCATGTGCTGAAAAAGGAAATTGCTGACAACCTGCAGCACCTAAGACTTTGTTTCTGCTGGCACAGCACTTGATCAATCTAATTCTCATCAATCACTCTAACTAAAGAGCTTTCCGAAAGGAAAAAAAAAGTTTTTGCACTCTGCAAACCTTCCCAAAACAGCCAATTTTTCAAGAAAACGGGCCCGTTTTTTTTTTTCAAATGAAAGGCATGAATAGCCTTGGATGGGCTTGCAGGGTGCTCCTGGAGGGGTGGGGGGCAAAAATAAGCCAAAAATGGCCCCTTTTTGCAAAAATGGGCCAGTTTTGTGTCCAAAAAGTGCATGCATAGTTTTATGGAGGCTTATAGAGTGCTGCTGGCGGCTGGGGGTGGGGGGCAAAAAATGGCCCATTTTATGCTAATTTCTGCCCTCCCCAGCCACCAGGAGCCCCCTGAAAACCTCCATAAGGGTATGCACGGCCATTTTGGTGAAGGGGTGGGGCTTTGGGAGGCAAAAAAATGCTGTATTCAATGTATAAGATGCACCCATATTTTCAGCCTCTTTTTTGAGGAAAAAAGGTACATCTACTCCAAAAATACGATAATACCCCTCCCTCCTTCTATTTTCCCCACCACAACAATTCTGTAAGATGAGTTGGTTTGAAAGACAGTGACTGGTCCAAAATTATACAGCTGACTTCCAAGATGGAGCTAAAACTGGGTCTTCTGGTTTCTAGCCAGGTGCTTTAACCCCTAGACCAAACTGACTCTCAGTGTTAGGCAAAGACAGGCAAAAAACAGTGTGAGGCAAACCAGGCAAATTTGGTTTCTCCTAGTGCTTCCTCCACAGTTCATTGATAGTGAAGAAAATGTACTGCATATATAAAATCCCAAGATCTACTACCTCTATCTAACATGATGGTTTTAATTCAGAGACATGAGAAGCTAAATCTGAAACATAATGCTTCCGAACCTCTTACTAGTTGAAGCTGGTGTAATATGCATACCTCTGCATTAATTTCTTGATGATCTTCCATTAGCCTCTGTATAAATGATTCAACTATTTCGGGCCTTGTGACAGAGAACATTTCTTGCATGCTGTGATGCTTCCAGAGTTCTGAAATTATGAACAAAAGAGCTGCATCAACAATATTCAGATTCATGACATATAGACCACTACTTTATGCTATATGCAATGCTATGACTGCTTTTTTAAAAGTTGAATACTCATAAGGAGGGCAAGGATTTTGCATAAAGAACTCAAAGAAACTAAACTTTAAAGAAAATTGTTACTGTATCCTTACTCCAAGTGCTACAATTATTGTTGTGGGGGGGGGGAGTTTTCATTCAAATTCCACACATACCATGTTGTTGTTTTTTCTTCCTCTCTTTTCCCTATTGTCTTTGTTTTATAAAGCAAAATTTGTTCTTTTAATCAATGAATATTTCTTATAAAATGTGTCAGCCAGGTTTATGTGCATAGTTAGATATGCATAAACCCTTCACTGCCAAATCCAACAAGGAAAAGGAAAATTCATTAGGAAACAAGAATAATAATTGAAGAGGGTTTGTTGACTGAAAGTAACAGTACTTTCAGTAAACAATAGTCCAGTAAACAGTAGTCATCGACTTACAATCATTCGTTTAGTAACTGTTTGAACATTTACTACAGACTGGAAAAAGTGACTTATGGCCACTTTTCACATTTGCGACCATTGCAACATCCCTATGTTCACATGATCAAAGTTTGGATGCTTGGGAACTGGTTCATATTTATGACGGTTGCAGTATCGCGTGATTATCTTTTGTGACCTTCTGACAAACCGTGACCCGTCAAAAGCGCGGAGGACAAAATCGCGCTCGACGAAAGCGCGCATGTGACGTCATCACAGCGCGACGAAAAAAATTAAAAATTGAAATAAAATTGAAATTAAAGCAAGCCGATTCACATTCACAGGGTTAGGTTTAGGGTTAGGTTAAGGGTTAGGGTTAGGTTTAGAGCGTTAGCGTTAGGTTTAGCGTTAGGTTAAGGGTTAGCGTTAGGTTTAGCATTACGTTAACGGTTAGGTTTAGGGTTAGATTTAGGGTTAGGTTAAGGGTTAGGTTTAGGATTAGGTTTGGGGGGGTTAGAGTAAGGTTTTAGCTTTATTTTTACATTTTTCGATCACAGCGTGATGTTTTCGTCGCGCTGTGATGACGTCAAATGCGCGCTTTCGTCGAGTGCGATTTTGTCCTCCGCGATTTTGTGGTGGAACCCTGACAAACAACGTCAATGGGGAAGCAGATTCGCTTAATAACTCTGTTACTAACTTAACAACTGTAGTTATTAACTGTGGCAAAAAAAGTTCATAAAATGGGGCAAAACTCCCTTAACCATCTCACTCAGCAACATAATTTTTGGGCTCAATTGTCGTCGTAAGCTGTACTAAAAATGAATTAATTGTCGAGTACGGTGGCTCCCAGGAGTCTCCCAGCATATGCTTATTCCTCATTATTAACACCACACCTGAAGATCTATCCTGAATTTGAAGCATTTGCAGTTATTACCTGTGGGGAGGTGCCTCTCTTCTCTTGCTTTTTCAGATAAAACCAGTGTTATTTCTTTGTTAATTTTCTTTTGTACATCATGGATCATATGTATTTCTACATTTTCCAAAAGTTTCTGAAACTAGAAAAAAAACAGATTTTTTTTTCTTTTATCAAGAGCAACTAAATTGATTCAGAGAGTACTGTGAGTACTTTCAAATTTAAAGTGAGTGTTTTTCAAGGACTACTCCAACTTTTATCCACGAAAGTTTGATTAATTCCGTTAAGTTAAAAAACATTCAAAAAAACTAGTCATCTAAACATAATCAGATGAATCACAGCACCTTTTAGTAGTAAGGTTGATTTATTATCAATGAAAACATTTGTAAAAACTGTAGCTGGCAGGTACTTTCTTCACATTCACAAAACAGAAAGAGGTTGTTTTAAAGGGCATCAACAAAAAATACCTTACATGCATCTATATGAAACTAAATTTTCAAACAAATAATATTTGTGTTCCTGATGCTTTGTTTGTTTCGTTTGTATAGTTATATTTTGAGTCATGGCCTGGACTGATCCCTGAGTTTTCTTGGCAAGATTTTGGGAAGTAGTTTGCCATTGCCTTCTTTATAGAGCTATAAGTGAGTGACTGGCCTATGCTCACCCAACTGAGTGCTTTGTTCTGATAACAATAACAGAGAGTTCCTGAAATAGCCTGTTATGATTCCTCCCCACCAGCTTTCTAACAAAGAAGAACTGTCTCAGGTTTCCACCGTCATTCAGACCGCAATTTTCACTTCCTCACCTGATAACTTGTCAACTAAATCTTATTTCATAACAGACGTGCTAATCTTTAAGAATCCATGAGGACGTTTACTGGTTTTTCTACAACTGATTGACATAGCTGCCTCTGACAAACTTGTTTTTCTTTTTCCTAGCAACAGGAAAAGCACAAAGTAGATCCCCATATGTTGGTGAGAAGATTATGATCAAAGGGATGCCAGGCAATATCAGGTGAAGCGGCCCAACAGCATATGTCTGTTTTAGTTTTTATATACACTCTCCAGAGTAAGAAGGCAGAATAGGAATCAAAGAAATACATTTGTTACAAAGTTGCAAGATTTATTTTAAAAAAACCTCTCCAAATACAATATATTAATATTTATTTTTATTATGGAAAATAACACTAAATAATGAAGCAAGAATACATGTAGAAATAATAGTATCTGTTGGGAATGCATTTGGCCCGCATGTGAGAGTACAACCTGCCTGAACAGATGTTCAGATGTACACATGTACACAATTAACAGTTGGCTGTCATTTAAATAAAGATAGATACTCCCACTCATTTCTGCTGGAGATAGATCCTGTGGTCCTTTTTAAATCAAATACAAACTTGGGAAAAGCCATTGAGAGGCTGATTAAGAATAGGATCTGTTCCATTTCTGCAGCATATACTCTAATATAAACATATAAGGACCTCCAAAAAGCAAGATGAAGCAGAGAAACATTTGTTTCAAGGGGGTTCTATTTCTGTAGAAATAAGTAAAACTGTTCTAGTCATGCATTTTTTCCAGTCTTGATTTCTGTTTACAGTGTTCTGTTAAATCCCTGTTCTTTACTGTTCTGAGCAAATCAAACTAGATTTTGTCCCCTTTGAATTATATCTTACTCATGTGCAAAAGACAGAAATTTCCTTCGTAATACCTTGTGACTCATAATATTATTATGAGATATTGTAATAGTATCTCATTTGAGATTCTAGCAGAAATCATGCTATTTCTAGCAACCAATGTTATCTTGTGCCTGCCTGAAATATTTTCATCTGTATTTTTCTTGTGTGTTGCTGCTTGAACAGCTCTAATTTATTTCTACCAACATTTTAATGTTTACATTTTTATATTTGAAGTTTGAAAAGAAAGAATTTTATTTTTTCTTTAATAAAATTTTATTTTACCTGCCACTTGTAAAATTGACTTGCCTCCTAAAAAAAGGACTGATGCATTCCTTAGTCATGAAATTTACTGGATGATCATAGATGCTATCGCTGTTTAACCTACCTCACCAGATTTCAATTAAATTAAAATGGAAATATGGGAAGGGAACATAACAGTATAAAATATTAATTGTAACATAGTCATTGTTATCTATTCATATGGAAACTATTCAAATAAAATCTGGCTAGAGATAGACATCTTCTAATTTGTTAGAGGAAATATCCTTGATATATATTTTAATGAACAAATACCAATCTTTTCTTTTGCCCTATTTTACCTGGTGTGTTATTACATCAATTTTTGAAACTTCTTTAGGGAAGAACGAACATGGTTGGATAGTGCCATATTCTTCATAGTCATCCTCTATACCGCAATGTCTGGCTACGGATTTCATTGCAGCATGAAAGATTTCAGCTCTAAAAAAATGCAAAGATATAATCTCCATACATAGGTTCTTTCGTTAAATAACTTTTCAGTGACTTCAAAGGAAAGCAATATTTACAAATATCTTCTATTAATATTGATATGGTGCTACTAATAATGAAAAGAATATTTCCATTTTGCTAATTCCATTCAATGTCAAGTGACTAAAGCAATTAAGTAAAAGTAAAATTTTAATTCCATAGTTGTTGGTGCTGAGCTGGGCTCTTTGCTGGCAGAAGTTTCATTTCTCAGCTATGTAACATCATCAGTGCAACTTCACTGGACCACCAAGAACTCTACAGTTCAACCCTGTAGAAGGTTGTAACCATCCATTCAGTTAGACTCTGGGTGGCTAACAAAATTCAAAAAACAATAAAAATTAATTAAATACATATAAACAGGCAGCCGAAACTAAAACAACCAGAACAGCAAACCACATGAATATGAGAAGGCCTCTAAAGATACATCATTAATGCCAGAGTTGGAACAGACCAGGTTTTAAACGCTTTCTGGGACCTCAGGAGAGTAGACATCATTTGTATCTAGGGGTAATGGAGTCCCAGAGGGCAGGGCAGTGTGCAAGAGAGACCATGCTTATTCAATCCCAGAAGATGACAGCTATTTATGGAAGAGATCTGAAGTGTATCAACTCTGGGTGGGCAGAAACAACTGAGAGATGCTATGGAGGACTTAATAGCTGTTGATCAAGACCTTGAATTGTACCCAGAAGCGTACTGGCTTTATTTCCTATAAACAGTGGGTAGATTTCACCAGTGCATCAGCCTACAAATCACAATTGTTAGATAACTTAGCAAAGTTGCCATAAACATTTATGACTGAAGTCAATCAAATCACTTCCTTGTTTACTTACTTCATAAAGCTGTGAAAACAATATGATTCAGTTTATGAATACGTTCAATTAGAAACACACAGTAATATTTCCTCATTCCCAAGGGCAAGTATAACATTAAATACATGGTTGGTTATATTCTGATTTTTATTTAACACAGAAGTTCAAGAAAGAAAAGTAAATTAATTTGTCTTTGTCCTTATTTATAAACAAGGATGCATACTGTTGTTATTAAAAAAATGTTTTAGAATTAAATTTAATGTAACAAGGAAAACAGGAAGATGAAATATAAATAATGTTTTATTTTATAATCTGCACTGTGAGATTTAATATCACTGAATCTATAAATTAAAAATATTTTACATTAAGCTGTAACTTACTCATACAATTCAGAAAACTGCTTATACAGAGGAACTGTGTTGATATCCTCAACTTTCAATTTAAGTCTTCCCCATTCTGCCTTTAACATTTCCAGCTGCTTCCATCGTATCAGATATGATCTCTGCAAGGCATATGAGGTCATTGTATCAGATGGTGCTGTTAAAGCTTTTCCTTTTGCTTCAGCTGTTGATGTTGCTGAAACCTGATGAAACAATGATTGGAAAATACAAGATCACTTTTTAGAAAGAGATTTTAACAGAGCTGCAAAAGCACATTTTTGCCAAGGTAACAAATTCAAAAATTGAATGAACGATTCAAGTCTACAGCTAACTTATTTCAGTCCATGTGTCAGCACTCCTCCATTGAATAATTAGGAAAGAAAACCACGAGAGTCCATTGATAGAAATCAAGTGTACTTTACTAATTATAAATGATTAGAAGCGTAGCAAAGCGAAAGACTGATTATTTAGGCACGAAAGCGATTGATATATAGAATAACCCATTCCCCACCCCTTGGCATCCCAGTTACAGTCCAATCATAATTCTCCCAAGTGTCAGGTGTGAGATAACTTCGAAAGGCATCACCCAGATGGAATGTCGGTGCCGTTGGCCTTGACGGGAAACCTCCTCCGCATGCGCACAAGAGAGGCAGCAAACTCCAGGATCCTCCTCCAGCACAATTAGTATTCCCCTCTCAAATACCATGCCCCCCCTCCCCCGTTTCAATGGCAGCCGAAGCAGCAGCAAAGCAGAGGCTGACACCATGTTAATATTCGGTGTCAAAAGAAACCAAAATTGTGTGAATTAGCAATTGTAAACTTTCCATATAGTTATTCTTATACCAATAAAGGAGAATATTTGTAGTTCAGGGTTGAAGTAGAGGTGGTCTCTGAGCTAGGTTGTTTTCTTGCAGAAAAGACTAGCACTGTGGATGTTACTTAGTTGAGTAATAAAGTGTCTACAAGAAGATAACCAAGCTCAGAGACCACCAAGGATCTCTCAGTTATTCTTATTTCTGAGTCAATTACAGTATATAAAAATTGTCCTGTTACTGATCACTGATCTACTAGTATCTAGTCTGACATGGTAGTTCAGATTTTTTTTAAAAAAAATGTCATTTGAAGATAAACTGTCATTCAGTTATATGATTGATACATTCTAGCAAAAGTCACCACGCATAATTTTTCTGGAACTTGAAAATTTTTATCATGTAATTAATGCAATAAATTTTTAAAAACCCTAGTGTTAAAGTTATTTATTTAGTGCTAAATGCAAATGTGGTCAGCCCCAAACAGAACACGATTTATGCACAATTCTACCTGTTTTACCTTTCTGAATGGTTTTTGCACTTCTTGGTGGTCGGTCAGAATTTCGGCATTCCAGAGAACATCTTCCATTACAAACTGTATCCCAATCAGCTCTCCATGAGCTACTTTTTGATCCTCATTGCTCAGACCACATAGGCATAACTAGAAAAGATGAGATGAATTCAGAACGTGATTGGGTTTTTACAAAAGTAAATCAATCATTGATTAATCTAAGAAGTCACACTAGGATGAAATACGATTTTATGGTACCAAGGTGTTGAATTCAGACATGGTGATGTAATAGATTTGTTCTAGATGCAATAAATGTGTTTTAATTTCTGTAATCATCTGCATAGTGTCAGAAACATAAAGAAATCTAAGATTACTAAGGAATAAAAGCCTCATACCTGCATACTAGAATTGATGGGATTTAGGTTACTTATGGTGTTGGGAAATAGACCTCCTTTTGCTAGGAATGTCCTCCAGGGAAACAGCATTAATGCCTAAAGAAAGTGATAATAGTAGAGATCTAATGTTAAGCCCCAGGCAGATGTATATTACCTCTAATATCCTTAAGTCCAGTTTAATTGACAGAAGTGTGCATTGATCAGTGAACTGTGCTAGGCAAAAGAGAAACAGAAAAATTCCAAGAAAAATCTCTGTAGATGCTTCACTCTTATTCATCACAGTGGAAATTCCTACATGGGCATAATTTGTCACATTTGCTCTTCATCTTCAGCCGCTATCATTTTAAAAGTCTCCTTGCATTGTCTTTTTCTCATCATGTGATAAAATATTCATAATATTCAAGAGAATAATGTTTTTTTTAATCCTGAGCAACTGAGCTTCAGCTAGCTGGAAATGCACTGGAAAGTTATTAAATTCACATCTGGTGCTCTATGAATGGAAAGAGATACCCATTCCCAACTTGACAGAAAATCCTCAAGCTTCCAGGACTCAGAGTGTCCTGTGAACACTTGTACAAGTATTTAACATTGTTGCTGTGGCAAAAGGCGAAGCTCTGCACGATGGAGTTTGAAGGTCCCTATGGAATGTCACAAAAGTCTGCTTGCTGTGGTGGGCAAAGAAAAGATTCAAGGGTTCAACCACTCAGAGTTACCATGTGGTAAGAAGGGCAGTCAAATAAATAAATAATAGAATAAAATTGATATGAACATGGGGAAGAAACTTGGCATAAAGTCTTTTACATTGTCAAGAGCAGCTCTTGGCTTAGAAGCAAAATGAGTACATTGTACAGAGTCAATGTAATGTAGTGATTAAGGCAGTAGGCTACAAATGGGGAAAGGTTTAGTCCCATCTTAGGCACAAAGCCAGTTGGGTGGCCTTGAGCCAGTCTTTCTCTCTCAGCCCTAGGAAGCAAGCAATGGAAAAACAACTTCTGGAATAGAGTATTAGTAGTTAGGGTTCAACCCTGGAGTCCTTAGTGCTCTTTGAGCTTGGTTATTTTCTTGCACAGGTTTCATTACCCAATTAGGTAATGTGGTTAGGTAACTCGATATTACCGATAGTTGCATAAGGAAACATCTGCAAGAAAACAATCAAGCTCAGGGAGCACCAGGAACACCAAAACTACTTCTGAAATCTTCCAAGAAAACTGCAGGAACTTGTCCAGACAGTCACCAGAAGTCAACACTGACTTGAAGACACACAGACACACACAAAGAGAATCAGAAAAGCGATATGTGTGAGTTGAAGTTTTACTATTACAATGATGAAGACCACAATTTTTATTACAGGGAAATACTGAAACATGAGCTTCCCAGAAGTACAGAGCTATCATGGAAAGAAACCTATTGACCGCCATGAGGGCAGTCGAATATTTTGGCTCAAAAGCTCTTCTCCACAAATTTGTGTAGTCTTCTGCTAAAATTATGAACTCTATCATTACTGGTAACACCAGAAATTGCTAATTACAATACCTTTTAGACTGTGAAAAAGTAGGTCAGAAAGATATGCTAGTCCTCTGCAATAGACATTTGCTTGAACCTTTTCATTTTAACATGCACATTATCCATATTTGAACCTTCTATATGTAGTACAGATTGGCACAGATGTGAAGCACAGCACTTCAGCTGTTTTTAATTGTTAAATGCTGAACATTATTCTTTGGAGAATAGATGAGAGATAAATGTTTCTGAAAGATGTCTCAGAAGTTAAAGCAAATGTATCTTGAAAAAAGCCATTTTACTCACTCTCTCCCCATGTGGATCTAATAGCTGTGGAATTTGGAGTTGAGAAGCAAATGCACTTCCAAAAACTGCATTACTCATGGGAGGCAATGCGTGGTAAATGTTGTCTGTAATACTCTGATATGCAGAAACATTTCCAGATGATAAAAATGCTTCCCTGAAAGGTTGTTGGAAAAAAATAGAACAATACTTATTGTTATTATGAGTTACCCACAATTGCTTAAGATGGGTGGCCATATAAAATTTTAAAAAAAATAAAACAATACTGAAAAGACAAATCCAATTTCTGATTTATTCTGCTTAAACATTGCACAATGCATTTTATTTAAGTTACTGTGACAACGTCTGCCTGAAAAGTGATCTAGCATTTCCCATTGTTTTATCTCTGAACACTACCAGGATGCTGAAGGTCGTCAAAAAGCCCTTTCTCATTGAAAATGTACTGCTTCCTGTTATTCTCATGGAGAAGGAATGTTAATTTCAACTAGTAATGTAATTACTAATAATTATGCTCTTGGAACTCAATGAAACCAATTTGGAATTTCTTATTCTTCTATCCTTTTACTCCAGTTTACACAATAAGTTTCCCATGAACATTCGCAGCTTGCCCATTTCACCATTGAAGAGACGTGCAGACTCACTCTTCATATGTGATCTTAAAATGCATTTTATAAATAGTGTATAGGTTTAATAAACTAAAAAGGTTGTGATAATTAGTGCTGTTTATTTCATATTGTAGTTGTAGCTTTCCAGAAAATGTAGAAATAAAACACTTTTTATAGCTTCTGGAACCAAACAAAACAAAAATTCATTTGAATACTTTTATTTACACCTTTTAAATTCTCACTGAATATAAATCAACCCACCCCTAACCAAAATTATTGGAGTGGGAGGAGCCTTCCTTTACCAGGTTTTGTAAGATGTAGTGTATATATCCTCTGATTGTAGCTTCATAATCACTTTAGTACCAGGAATGAAGATAGATATTTTTCACTTGGTTTTTTAAAAAGGTTTAAAAAAAAACACCAAAGCAAAACAAATGTAAGCTTGCTTGTGTTCCTGCTATTTTACCTTTTGGATACCTGGCATTAGACTAGATAAAAAGTCACCTGCGATTTCCCACAATTGTTTAATTCATAACTATTGGAGGACATTACTTGGAATGGAAGAATGATTGGTGGAAAACCCAAGATGCTTTTTCAAAAGGCATGTGGACTTTCTTTGTTTTTTCCATGAGACATTTCACTTCTCATCCAAGAAGCTTCTTCACGTCTAACTGAATGGTGGAGAATGGAGGGATTCATCTTCCTTTCAGTCAACTAGTTGTTAGCATGTCAAGAAAAACAAAAGAAGTCCCACATGCCTTTTGAAAAAGCACATTTGGGACTACCATGACCTGAATAACTGAGAATCTCCATAGATGATAGTGGAAGAGATGCATTTCTTTCTAGACATATTTGCATCAGAATTATCTCCTTTCCCAGTTGCTTTACAGTCAGTAGGAGAAAAAAATATGGAGTGATACTCAGCTCCCCAATCTTTTGTCTAGGTTGCCAACCATTCTACATTTTTTTAAAAAGGTGTTTCTTTTTTAAAAAAATGTGAATCTGATCCTTTGCAAAGTTAAAGCATCAGCCTTTAGCATTCTTTCCAGCAATGCCCTGCACCCCAAAGAGGCCCCATACATTTTAGTAAATAAATGCACAAGATTTTGGGCACTGCAATTCAATATTTATTTAGAAAAATGCCCACCTGCTAGAAAAAAGAACAAGAAGGAGCTGGGCAGTCAAGTGGTCTTACAGGAAGACGGAGTAAGCCAATAGAATCTTATAGCTGGTTAGGCCACTTCTTGACAGCCATTTTGTGAGGAGGCAACTTTCCCAGCAGTCCTTTTGCAAGTATGCCCCCAACTTTGTCACACTTTCCAATTTCCCACCATATTTGTTCCCTAGTAAGCAGAGAAACAATGGGCTATACATAGTTTTGAATAGAAAAAATACCCAGAGATAAGGGCTGAACTGCCCCTCTTATTAAGCATAATCGGGGAAAAGTTGCAAATATTACAGAAAATACCTCTGATCTGCTTCTTTTTCATATCTTACCTCATTGAATATCTCACTGCTGCTTCAAATTGAAGAAACTTCACTTCTTTGAGCATGGTCAGCATGTGAGACACCTTCTTTGGATCTGAGGAATTTGGAAGGCTATCTATTTTTTTCTGTATTTCAAGAAGTTCAATTCCTAGAATCCAAAGAGCATGTGTTTGGTACCTTTGGTGATTTTTGTTTTGTAATATCACATCAAATACTTTTATCCAGTTGTTACGATGCAGTTCTCTATGAAAACCAACCAAGTTGTTGCTAGTTTGACTTATTCTCACTGTCCCATCCAAAATGGGATATACAGTCTATGCTTCCTCCGCCCTTTAGCAACACTCCTCTGGAAAATATGGATTTGCATTTGAAATCTTTAGTGGACTGAAACATCGGTGTTCTTCAACTGTTAGTACATTGAAAAGTGTAGCTTCATTTCTGCAACCTGTGGGACAGGTCATTCTTTTAATAGAGAAAATTAGTCCAACTTGCCCTATCTCCCAGGTTTTCATTCAGTCTACCATTATGGAACAGCTGCTGCCAAGCTGTGGCAAAATAGATCCACTCCTTTTCCAGCATTCACTAAAATAAACAATACTCTATCCCCAACCAGAATAAATCATATCTCAATATTGAGCAATGGATACTAACCAATCTGCTCAGTCCCTCCCCAGTCTGCTGTGAGATGTTCAGAAGGACATCTGTAATCCAAACAGCCTGGTGCACTTCCTAGCTGAGCAAAACTGAAAATGTATGCAATAATGTCGTGAAAGGATCCCACGATTTGCAATGTATGCCGCAGGGCGGTACCGCCAACCTATGAGAGGGGGGGGGGTTAAAGGACAGACTTTAAGAAAAAAACGTCAAGCAGTCAGCAATTACAAAATGAAAGTAGCAGCCAGCTCTACCTGGTTTGACCTCTTCTAGGCTGATCATCCAGGAGTCCTTCCATTAGACAGCAGAGGGAGAGCAGGAAGCACACTTGCTGTAATGGCTCATCTGGGTGATTCGCCATTTTGAACTGCCTGCCTGATATTTATGAGGGCAAACAATACTCCACTTGAATTAAGTCCATTTATCTGATCGTTATAAAGACTTTATAACTTTCAGAAGTTACACCTATATTTTCTTTTTGTTCTATGTCTGTCTGTTTGGATGGCAAGCCTGTCGTGCTTTTATTGAATACATAAGCCATTTGGTTGTCTATCCAATTCGAGAACAGACAGAGAAATGCTTTAAAGAAACTGATTGAGCAGTTCAGAGTGACACCAATTCAATCATTCATAAACTGCTGTAATTGCTGCCTTTCATAAATCCTCTCCAAATAGGTTCACTAAGTGTCCTACTGTCTTTCTTTATTTAGTGTCAACAAGCAGTGTGCTGAGTTGTTTACTGGTGGATGTCAACCTTGCAAGGTAGATGAGGTCCAAAGCCAAATGATTCTACTTGATTGTAAGCTTACATTAACAGAGTCTTGCAGTCTGAAATTACATCTCTCCCCATATCCCTTTTAAGCCCAAGAAACTGCCCGGCCCACATTCCTACTGACGACTAAGCAGCTTTTATCTTACCATTCCCTTGGCTGCTTCATTTCTGCTTGTATCCCAAGGGCAACTACTATTACAGTAGTTACCAAACAGTAAGCCCAAGTATTTTTTTTTTCTGAGTAAATTAAAATTTAGCGGATGAACTTTGTATTTTACTTAGAAACAGTAGCACATCCAATATTTAGGAGTTAACTAAGTTTATTTAAGGCTTCTATTGTATTTCTTCATTTTTTTCATCTTTTTTGTGACTGAATTCCTACTCTGTGCTAAATCACGTGGGGGCCATAGGTTGCAGATACAAATGAGGTCCCTGAACCTCCTTTTCTGTGGTCCCAAAGCCGCCTTCTGTCCATGATTGCTATGTTATTTCATAAATCATGAGTAGTTAAACATGAAAATAGAAAAGATACAAGTGTAAGGTAAGCCCTTAGTCCTATACATTTAAAAAAACAAAGTAAACCTTCAAAACTGTTTCCCCAACCACTGGCCTTCCACATGAGCAATGTGGTCCCAGTCTTTTTGCCTCCCCCAAGTTTCTCTCCAAATATTAGGCATGGTCTTTGGCCTCAAACTACCTAGACCCCTTCCAGTCAGGCTTCAGGCCCGGTTACAGCACAGAAACCGCTTTGGTCGCATTGATGGATGATCTCTGGAGAGCCAGAGATGAAGGACGTTCCTCCATCCTGGTCCTCCTTGACCTCTCAGCGGCTTTCGATACCATCGACCATGGTATCCTTCTGCGACGACTGCGGGAGGTGGGAGTGGGAGGCACCGTGCTACGGTGGTTCTCCTCCTACCTCTCGGACAGGTCACAGTCGGTGTTAGTGGGGGGGCAGAGATCGTCCCCTAGGCCCCTAAATTATGGGGTGCCTCAGGGCTCGGTCTTATCCCCCCTACTATTCAACATCTACATGAAACCGCTGGGAGAGATCATCCGCAGGCACGGGATTAGATACCATCAATATGCGGACGATACTCAATTGTATCTGTCCGCCCCGTGCCAACTCAATGAAGCGGTAGACGTGATGAGCCGGGGCCTTGAGGCCGTTATGGACTGGATGAGGGTTAACAAGCTTGTGCTCAACCCAGAAAAGACCGAGTGGCTGTTGTGTTTCCCTCCCAAAGATTTGGCTACTATTCCACCACTCAGGCTGGGGGGTCAAATTTTATACCCCTCAGAGAGGGTTCGCAACTTGGGAGTCCTCCTGGATCCACAGCTGTCATTTGACCACCACTTGACGGCTGTGACCAGGGGGGCATTCGCCCAGGTTCGCCTGGTGCGCCAGTTGCGACCCTACCTGAATCGGGAGGCTCTCACAACAGTCACTCGGGCCCTTGTGACCTCTAGGCTGGAATACTGCAATGTGCTCTACATGGGGCTGCCCTTGAGGAGCATCCGGCGACTTCAGCTAGTGCAGAATGCAGCCGCGCGAGTGATCACGGGTGCACCCGCGATCACTCGCATTACACCTATCCTCCGCGAGCTGCGCTGGCTACCTGTTGATCTCCGGATGCGCTTCAAGGTGCTATTAATCACCCATAAAGCCCTACATGGCAGTGGATCTGGATACTTGAGAGACCGCCTTCTGCCAATTACATCCCTGCGACCGATAAGATCCCATAGATTAGGCCTCCTCCGTATTCCATCGGCCAGCCAATGTCGGCTGGCAACTACAAGGAGGAGGGCCTTCTCAGCAGTAGCCCCGACCCTTTGGAACGAGCTCCCCGTGGAGATTCGTACCCTCTCCACCGTCCAAGCCTTCCGCATAGCCTTGAAGAACTGGCTCGCCCGTCAGGCCTGGGGATAGGATAGTTACCCCTCCCGAATGATGAATGTATGTTGCTTGCTATTTTATTACTTGTTTGTCCTAATGTCTGTATTTCCCCTTCCCAGTTTTTGTGTGAGCCGCCCTGAGTCCCCTCAGGGAAAAGGGCGGCCTACAAATTCTAATAAATTCTAAATTCTAAAATTCCAAAAATTAACCACTTCTGCACTAAATCATCAGCAGGACTGATGAACCCCTTAAAATGATAACATTTTAATGATTATCCCAGTGCATAAGAAATCAGCCAATTATGTCTTTTTTAAACAAATCATAGTTTAAACAATTATGGATTAGCATACTGGGTTAACCAAATCCTCCCGGTTTCAGAGTAAACCGGGAGGATCTTCATTGCATCACAGTTATTTATTATGTATATTAAGAAGGAGTGCAATTTAGCTTCTGTAGCAATTTGAGTATCCCTGCTAGCTCTCTATACAGGAGAAAGGCCTGCTTGACTACTATTTCTTCTATCACAGATATCACCCAACAAAGAATGGAATGGAATGGAATAGAATAGAACTTTATTGTCACTTTAAATGTACACTAATCAGTATACATTAAAATGAAATTTCATTGCATTCAGCTAAGGATAACTATTATGCATATACCCAGATGCACACACAGAAGCTGATAAAATCTTTGTACCTGCTATCCGCCAAAGGATAGGCCAAACTTTCCCAAAATGGAGCATCCATTAGGGTGGACTAAGTCCATAATTCTGAGTCAGGATAGTTCTCTTTGCTTTCATAGTATCTCTGATTGTGTATGGCAGATGATGATGAGAGAAAATATCGCGAAGTATCAAATATCTTGGGTCACATCTCAGTCACTTTTAAAATCATGATTCCCAATAAAATATATTTTCCTGTGCTGTTCATATTCGCACTCTACTAGTTGATCAATCTCAGATCTAGGCCGTTTGGCCAATAAAGAACTTTGTACAAGATTGTTAAAGCACTGACCTTCTCTGGTAGCATTTTGAATGTAGCTAGGGTTTCTGAAGGGTGAGGGATGAACCACAGGTTCAAGAAGGATTGTCCATCACTGGACAGCAAGCAACGAGGTCGTGGCTGGAATGACCTGATTGTTAACAGAATAATTGAATTACTTCTCCAAATAAATTCAATGGTACACAGCACTCAAGAACCACCAATCGATATTGCTTTAACCCCACTGCTTTATTCTTTTTGGCACTTCAATCAAGTTGGTAAGGAACTCTGCAAACAAGTTACAAACCTGGGATCACTGTTAACTTTTTCTTTGGATTCTTTTTCATCTTTTTTCTCTTGTGGCAATCCTATGGTAAAGTATTTGTTTTTCACCCTGGGAAAGCCATCCAGCATTGCTCTTATACTGTTATAATAGGCAATGATCTGACTTCGAAGAGAGTACTGAGACATACGGTGAGTCAACCTAAACGGGATCCAAATCTTAATATCAGAAGAATGATCTAGCTAATATTTAAAAAAAAACAGTGTCTTGATATTCAAATGACCAACTTCAAAAGGAAGAAGTTTCAAAAATTTATTAGTGCTGCTGTGAGATAAATAATGTATAGGATTTTATCTTTTCAGCCTTAGCAATGGGTAATGGTGGAAGAATCCAGACATTCGTTAATATTTCTTATTGTTTAATTGTGATGGTATCAAGTCATTACTTGACTTCTACATTGGAGAATAAACTTATTTATTGTAGATTTTTAAGTCAATCTCCCAGCCTGTGACATACTTTCCCCCCATTTTAAAAAATATTCCAGTCACAACACTTATAATATCAGAAAGAACGCAATGCAGATCTAAATTACATGCCCCCCACCAGATATTCTGGACTACAATTCCTGAAATCCCTGAATACTAGTCATGTTGTTTGAGTTATAATCTGAACTCTGTGGAATCCTTCTGTTTGTTTATCTTTGATTCTGTGTCATGATATACAATATCAGTAGCAATGGCTACCTCCTTCCGAGACTCAATAACAAAACCAGCACTGCAACAATCCAAACTTCATGGCTTGAATATCAAGGCAGTTTCTTCTGCCTTATATGTAACACCAAGGTTGATGAATGGTTTATTTATATAAATGCTGTAAATATCCAGTTCGCATAATACACATTGAAAGGTTATATAAAGGATTAATTGGGTTTTTTATTTTCTTTCTTGCTTTAACTAATAACAGAACGCTATGTATCAGATGTTTCAATCTGTTTCATTTTAGAATTATATTTACTCTTTAATTCTTCTATAGCAGTGCTTCTCAACCTTGGCCCACCTGAAGATGCGTGTACTTCAACTCCCAGAATTGAAGTTGAAGTCCACGCATCTTCAGGGGACCAAGGTTGAGAAACACTGCTCTATTACCTCTGCTGAATAAAAGTCAACATTGCACCATTTCCTACCATAACATAGACTGTGGGGAAAAACAAACACACTGCGTATGACTCTTCAGGAGAGATACTGCATACATTTCCTGTACTTGCCTGTGGCAATATTCAGCAATAACTTCTCTTTTGACTTTTTCAGCTTCATCCTAGAAGAAATTAATGCCACTTGTTTGTTACCTAAACTGTACACAGTTGTAATAATTATATATGAAATGTTGTAAATAGAATACCTTGAATTCAAGAGCTAACATATAGGAGTGGAAAGGCACCCTTGTTTGCACAACTATTTTTTTTAAAAAAGTTAAATATTTTTAAAATATTTTTGCTACAGATTCTTTAGGCAATATATAAAATAACACAATAGTGGCCCCTAAATTCTGATTTTCGGCTCAGCCCATTCAAGATTTTTTATATTGTCTTTGAAAGGATATTTTAAAGGAAAGCAGGCGATTGTAGTGGAAGGATTCAGGAATCCTCTTAACACTTCTCTGATTCCAATCCCAACCTGATACATTCAGAATTATTTCAGTGTGTTGACGATTTACCTAATCTAATGCCCCAACATCTGGGAATATAACAATAAATATGCAAATAAATTGCATAAATATATAGATTTTAAAATATAAATAGGATTTGATCCTCATCCCTGTTCTCAGAAACATTTTTGCATAACAGTTCCCTCAAATAGCAAAAGAAAATTTGAAAGGTTACCATATCTAAAGAATCACCACTTGGCATTTTATGGTAACAATTAAAGAAACAATCATTATTAAGGTTTGTTTTTCAAGTATTCCTAAGACTTTACTCCTCTATTATTTCTTTTCATACAAACACACATTCTTGTTCTTATTTGTTCTGATTACAAGATTGACTTAACATATTTTCCGGCGTATAAGACGACTGGGTGTATAAGACGACCCCCTACTTTTCCTGCTAAAATATAGAGTTTGGGCCATACTCGCTGTATAAGGCTACCCCTCTCCTGAGGCACACCAAATAAAAATTAAAAAACATCAGATTTGATTTCAATATGGTAATTTTAATTCAAGTGGTTATGGCAGTATACAGTGCCCAGCCAATCACGGCGAGCAATGTATTTTCTATTAATGAATACAAGGCCTGCCTGCTCGGATTGGCAGAGGGTGTGACATCATCAGCCCGCCTTCCTGACTCCAAGACAGTTGGAGTAGGCAACTGATATCTAAACAATTTTGGAAAATTGGATATTCTAAAATTTCTTAATTGGCTTCTACTAAATTTAACAAATTGAGGTGGCAGTAGAGAGGGGCTCTCTAGCATAGTCACCCTAAGAGGGGCCGGATCGCCTGTTAGGCATTGCAATCAAATCCCCTGCTTGCCAGATAGAGAGGTGAAGTGCTTTAAAATTGAGGCTTGTGGCTCGCTATGCTTATCTCCCTTCCCGATTGGCAATTACTGCACTGCACTTGCCTCAGAGGTTTCAGGCCGTGCCTGAGGGAAGATTGACTTTGAGAGGCTTGGAACGATAACCGGCGTATAAGACAACCCCCGATTTATGAAATGATTTTTTTGGGTTAAAAAGTCATCTTATACGCCGGAAAATATGGTATTTTTTAAATATTTATTTATTGATCCTGTTTAAATGGCCACCAATCTCATAAAACATGGCTACAGATATCTAAAATATATTTTATATTTTAAATTACAGGTAGTCCTCCACTTACAACCATTTGTTTAGCAACTGAAATTACAATGGCACTGAAAAAAGTGAATTATGATCAGTCCTCATACTTATGACTGCAGCAACAGTCTCCATGGTCATGTGATCAAAATTTAGGGGCTTGGTGACCAGCATGTATTTTACAATGATTGCAGCGTTGCCGGGTTGTGTGATCATCATTTGTGACTTTCCCAGTCAGTTTCTGATAAGCAAAGTCAATGAGGGAAGCCAGATTCATTTAACCATGTGGTTCTCTTAAGAATTACAGTGATTTGCTTATAACATGGTCATAAAATTGGGACAATTGATTTAAGTGCTTAACAATGAAAATTCTGGCCCCAATTGTGGTTTTAAGTTGAGGACTATCTATCTGCAAGGACAAAAAATATCCAAAAGCTTAAAGCCAAGCTATTATAGTAAAGTTGATGAATAACCCTTTAAAAATTATCATCAAACATTGGTTAATTCCTAAACAATTTCAGATACACTTACTGGATTTTGTATTCTACTTCCCAAGATTTCTTTCTTCTGAATGAATGTATTCAACATCAAGTCCCTTGGACCCTGTTTCTCCAGCTGAATTGAAACAAAAGCCTCAGTAGGTCTGGAGAATGAAGGAAAATAACATTACTAAGAAATACTACTGGAATGCAAACTGTATTCATAAGCACCATTTTATTCTTTGGCTGTGCCCAGGCATTAAACTTTTTTTACACATAATGCTGTTGCTTTTCGGGTTTTTTCTTGCTTTTACGAAGAATTGAAAACCATGGATTATAGTAACAGGATGAATTAAAGTATTACAATATATTAAATATGTACACAAATATGTCAAACACTTGGAAAGTTTCCCATTTTCTGTGATGTCTATCTGTCTACCTACCTACCTACTTACCTATCTAGTATCTATCATCTATTGTGGGAAGCCACTCCCTCCCAGAAGAATGAAATATTTTAGGAAATATTAAAAAGGCAGAATATTATATTTCCTTAAAGGAGAAATAGAGAAACATTCTCTTGGAGACAGAAAACAGCCCCCAAGTCTTTCTTAATAGCCCCCATCAGATATTTTATGCCCATTGAGAAAGATTTGGCCAGCCTATCTACAAAACAAAAGACCTCCAGCTACCAGATGATGGGATTAAGAAATGAACCCTCAGGACCTAATAGAATTAACCCTCTACCATCTAGCAGTAGAGCTCACCACATTGCACAATCTCCTGGGGACATTCAATCACCCTCCAGGTGTCAACCAAACTTAGCTCAGACAAGCTGCACAGCCAGCTATGACCCCTACAACAGCCAAAAGAATACATGTTCCTGCACAGGAATAGGAAGTTCAAATGCAAAGCCCAAGAGAAGGTATAAAAGCCCCTCACTCTCAACGCCATGTGGTCAGCTACCCAGAATCACACATGCTTGGTGGTTCTGCTTTGTCATTAAACCATCTTTCCAATCAGCCTCCGTGTTTCCAGTGTCTTTCTCCCAGCTTGGAACTGAACCAGATGGATATTTCTTCCAACACTATCATCCATCCATCCATCTATTTATTTATATTACACCTTTATTATTTTTACAAATAACTTCAAGTGAATGTATGTTGTTTTCTGAACCCCTACGATCTGTAATGCTGGCCTAGCAGCACTGCTGCATTTGGGAATCTCTCCCAACTATTTCAGCATGTTGCTAAACCAGGAGCTGGAATCTCTCCACTGAAAACACAGACCGCCCTATAAGGCACAAAGCAGTAACACACTGATGTATTTGAAGCAGCCCTAGCTGTCTTAAGATGCCAGTGGTACAGAGTAAATTACAAATCAAAATCAGAGGCGGAGCTATATTATATTCTGGAAGACCTGCCTTCCCTTTTGGAAGATCCCTCAGAAAAGGAGTAGAGGAGGGATAAGTTACTTGGAAGAGCTCTTTGGGAGCAACGGCCTTTTGGGTGTAAGGCTCCTTTCTGCAATTGGTATTTAAATCCAGAGAGCATTCAGACACGAGAACAGCAGCCATTGTCTTACAACTGCTCTACCTAGCCCTAGCCTAAATACCCAGATGCTCTGATTTTTTTAAAAAAATTATTGTTTAGATTTAAAGTCTCTCTCTTTCCATCAAGAAGGAAGTTTCCTCCATTTTATTCTACAGCCATCCCATGAAATAGGTTATGTGGATAGAGAATTATGGTTTCAAAGTCATCCAGTGGGTTTTCTGTGGCTGGTTGTGGTTCTCTCCAGTCCTCATTCGGCACGTATGCGCCCCTGACACTATAAGAGTTGTGTGTGTCTCTTTAAGCTACCTCTTTGAATTGCAACCTCCAGCTGCAAATCGCCTAATGGAATGAGACATGGAGGTATCCTCTGCTTCACTCCCAACTGTAGAACTTCTTCCATTTGGTGAGCTGTTGCTCTGACCTTTCACACTCAGGTGTCCTTCCTGAAAGAGAAGAGCAACGAGGTCTCTTACTCAGGGAAGCCACTCGGATACCATCAGGCAAGTTGTTGCTGTGGAAAACAACCACCACTGAGGACATTATGAGAAATTGAAATGGAAGTGGAAATGAAAGCCTCAGTGGCTCAGATTGTTACACTGAATATTTTTATAGAGGAGAGAGAAAGGTCAGTGTAAACGGAGGCCCTTGTAAGTGTCCTGGAACTCAGCACATGCTCTTGGATGCTTGTGTTCTGACTTAGACTTCCCCAGCAACACAAAGCCGAGTCCTCGTCCCGACAAACCCCTTTTATTTAATTTACGGTGAATTCCTCTCCAGCAAAGTCCCAGCCCACAGTCTTTCCAGATAGTTCACAATTACCGACTTTTATCAGGCTTGAAGAGTGGCCAGGCCGATATCTTTCAGATGCCACAATACTTGGCAAGAATGCAGGAATGAACTAATTGTCTCCTGCAAACAGCCCTATGGGAGGGGCCATTCACCATCCACCTGTGGGCTTACTTGTTCCTTAGCTGTTCCCTTCGTCTGGCAACTCTGTGCATGTGCACACTGGGAACAGGCTCCAGCTGTTCATCTGCCTCACTGATGTCTGACTCTGAAGGCAACTGGTAACTGTCAGATGGCCCTGGCCCCATCTCTGCCTCCGACTCAGAGCCTTCCCCAGACTCCAGGACTGGCCCCTGTTCCCCAATTTCCTCACTGTCCAAATCTGCTGCCAGCTCTGCTGGTCGCTGGTGGGCCACAACAGCTTGATGCCATCATATGGGCCCTGTTGAACATTTTGACTCTGCAGTTTCAAGTTCCTTTAATTTGGCTTATTCTAATATTCCCAAAAGAAAAAGAAAAACAGAAAATAAAAAAGAACAAGAAAGCATTAAATAGCCAGAAGGCAGCATAAGTATGGAGCTGAATAATGTTACTGAAAGAAATGTGCATATTAAACACACTGCTTTTTACTCAGAAAATAGCTATCCAGGTGGAAAACTAATGAGATTTTTAAATACATGTATATTTTTTAATCTTCTCCTGTTTCTGAAAAAAAAACAGGCTCAATTGGAAACAAAAATTGGTTAAAATCTAATTTTAACAGAGCATTTAAGAAGAATATTATGATCTCCTGAGGCAAATTGTTAGCACGTGCTAAATGATAAGTCTGCACTGGTTTCCATTTTATTCTTTTTTATATTATGAATTTTTTTGAAAAAGATAAACCATGTGAGCAAAGAAGAGAGAAAAATGATGGTTGCCTACAAATCACAACCAGCAATCCTTTTCCTCTCTCAGAAAATTCTTATATGGAACAATGATGATAGTGTTTGACTTTCATCAAGCAACATGGGTTAAACTTAAAGGCAGACCCTGAAGAGTATCCTGGCGAGGAGGAGGTATCCTAGTTTTTTCAAAGGAGGGCTGCAAGGATTAAGAAAAGTGGCGTGGCTGGTATAATACCCTAATCTTGCATAATATGACACACTGTTAAATAAATAAATGCTGTTGCTTCCTTATAGGCTATCAATAGCCACTATTCATAATGACAGTATATTATTTCTAGCCTTGTATGACTCTATAAAAGAATCACCTGTCCTATGACTCTTACATTACTGTATGTCTGCTTACATTATTACATTGCCCTGGTGGCACAGTGGTTAGAATACAGTGGTTATAATGCAGGACTGCAGGCTACTTCTGCTGACTGCCGGTTACAAGCAGTTCGGCAGTTCAAACCTCATCGGCTCAAGGTTGGCTCATTCTTCAATCCTTCCAAGGTCGCTAAAATGAGGACCCAGATTGTTGGGGAAAATATGCTAACTCTATAAACTGCTTAGAGAGGGCTGTAAAGCACTGTGAAGCGGTATATAAGGCTAAGTGCTATTGCTATTACTATTGCAGGCTAACTCTGCCTACAGCCAGGAGTTTGATCCTAATGGGCTCAAGGTCAACTCAACTTTCCATCCCTCTGAGGTAAAATGAAGACCCAGACTGTTGGGGGCAATATGCTGACATTTGTAAACCACTCAGAGGGGGCTGTAAAACATTATGAAGCAATATATATAAGTCTAAGACCTATGTATGACTAAAAGAAATGTCTAGTTTCAGAAACAAGATTTCCTAAATCCCAGAAGGTTAACAATAATGTGTGTAATCACATAAAGTAGATGCAACCTAGTGAGATCTGCCATCGCCTTATTTATGGAGAAATTACATCTATTGACAAAGACTCCATCATTGGAATAGGGCCTTCTCAATCAGGATATGTGACCTTCAAATAGTTGACATCAACATATCTGGAATATACCCCAGACGAAAAAGGCTAACACGGAAAGGTACCCATAATCTCACATTTTATTTTTCTTTGACAATAATCTCCTGAAACAGAGATGTGTCTAACATTTTCCCAGTAGAATGTAAGTCAAAGAGCATGGAAGGCAGATAGCAAAGAAAGACTCCCTTGTAACTTTTTTGCTTCTGATTTTTATGGTTTTTTTTTTAAAGACAGTGGTGGAATTTGGTCTTTGAAAGGGAGGAAGAGAGGGGAAAGTTGCCAACCTTTAAATCTCCAGTTAGTGTCAGGTGCACTGAAGGACAAAATGCAGCCTGCTGAACAGCTACAAGGAGCATATTTTTATGTGTGATCTGGCAAGCAAGAGCAATCTGCAAGTTTTCCAGTCCATACTGCTTCAGTAACAGCTGAAGGATGAAGATAAAAAGATTAGTGGTCATTACAGTGTAACATTGCACATTTACTTCCTTTAGGTCTGACCATGAGGCTACAAACATGCTTCAGTTGTACAGGTAATCCTCAACTTACAACAATTCATTTAGTGACTATTCAAAGTTACAACTGCACTGAAAAAAGTCAATTATGACTGTTTTTCACAGTTATGACCATTGCAGCATCCCTATCAGAGGTGGGTTGCTGGTTCCACCCAGATGGGCTGAACTAGTAGTGGCGGCGGCGGGAGGCTCCGTCCACCCACCCGGATGCTTCTGCGCATGCACAAAAGCATTGCGCGCACGAGCATGAGCAAACTGGCAACGCCGGGATTTAAAAGCCCCCTCTGATCCCCATGAAGTAATCAAAATTCAGATGCTTGGCAATCGACTCATATTTATGACATGTGCAGCGTCCCAAGGTCATGTGAACATCTTTTGTGATCCTCTGACAAGCAAAAGCAATAGGGAAGCCAGGATCACTTAACAAACTGGTTACTAACTTAACAACTGCAGTGATTCACTTAACAACTCTAGCAAGAAAGATTGTAAAATTGGGCAAAATTCACTTAACAATTGTCTCGCTTAGCAACATAAGTTTTGGGCTCAAATGCGGTCATAAACCCAGGACTGATTTTGCATGGAGTTTGGAAGCAACAGAATCTAATTCAGAAAATCTCTTAGTCAGCCTTCACTCCAGATAACTATATGTGCGTGTAACATTCTTAAGATGTGTGTGTAGCAATACCTAAGATTTTGTCATTACTCCCCCCCCCCCGTTTATATACAAGCAAAAACATATTGTGCATTGATAGGCTTTCCAGTCTATCATGTATAACCTTGTCATTTCCAAATAGTCTTTTGTTCCGTTATCGCCATGTCTGATACTGCATAGCATTTTCAACATTAGCCAAAATTAACTACATGCTGCCACCTTCTGTGACAATAGTTTAGCCCAAAACAAATTTAATCAAATGCCATAGACAAGTAATAATGTTGATCAGAAGATCTCCAGTGAACATACAGAAGCAATAATCATTTCAGCAATGATATGTGATTGATTAAAATCAGTAATCTATTTTTCCACCCAAGACCTCTGCTAAACCTGCTCCACTATTTAACACTGAATTTTCCTTGGAACACAAATATCCTTTTTTCTGTTTTGGGCAGAGCATACAAGGGGGTGGGGGCAGGATTCACTGAAGTTAACCCCCCCCCCCAAGACTTCAGAATGACTAAATTGTTGCATAATGTGACTTTTGGTATAATTTAGAATTGCATTTCTTGCTTCAAGATTTGTTGAAAATCTAGATGCTAAGAGGTCTAAATCTTCAAACTGCAGTTACACAATATTTTGTTATTTATGGAATCTGTACAACTCTAGTCAGAAGTACAGTCATAAACACTACTGATTTAGTACAAAATAAAACAAATAGGAAAGGGGCCGGAAGAGTAAAATGAAGTAATATAATAGCTTTGAGACAGGAATAAAGAATATTTCAGTTACCTGCAGAATGCTCTCCCTGGTGCAAAAGCTAAATTTTCCAATTTGATTGTCTATATCTTGGATCTCTAACATTAAGTGAGAAGGAATATATCTGCAAAAGAAAAGAAAACAATTTAAAACATGTTTATCTGCTGAAAACATTTATAAGCCTCTGACTTACCTGTCCAGGTTAAGGTCCTGATCTTCTAGAAGTGAAGCAATGAATATTGGTGAGAACTGGTCAGCCTTCTCTTTGTGAGTTGCACATTCAAAGTACACAGGCCGTAAGTATAAATGAAACTCATTAAAGCCCATTTCTTTTGCAAATTCTTTGTACAGTCTAAGAAGAAAAAGAATGTACATATTTGAACCAACCGCTTATAGTGGTCACTCTGCTCACGCAAAACACAAACATTCATTTCCTGTCATTTTTTTTTTTGAGTTTTATACCCAGAGAAAATAAATATAGTTGTATAATACTTCAATCCATACTTTCACTTTGTCCACCGCTCAGATAATTTTTGCTGGCACCTACCACAAATTAAAAAAAACTACATGCAATTTTATCTGTGATTTGATTACTGTGATCACTGCATCAGAAATTCTAGCTTATTTCTTTTGAATTCTTTCCATGGCTAGATTGGCATGGAATAAAACCAGAGTTCTAGGTTTAGACAACATGCTGCTTGTTCCCTGCTAAGCCAAGTTGCAGTTTGGGTTATTAGGAAAAGATAAGTAGAAGGTTTTGGTGTATTATATTTGTAATATTTTCTAACTAATGAACATGCCAAAGTAAAAACAACCAGTATAATTTGATTTGTTAAACACATTTAAACAGTACTAATCAAAAGCATTCAACTGCAATTATCAACTATTGACATTACAGCTCAGATTGAAATATCTGGAGCTTCCCTTAAAATAATGACTTTCCCATGATTTTCAGTTGAGTAAACTAATAGGGCCAGCTATAGATCATGGGATCAGACTTTATACTGGGTCAGGATGGAAGGAGAGGAATAGTGATTTCAGTTAAGAACTTAGTAGTCAATAAGATGATGTCAATTGTGATTTGGAAGAATTGAAGCAAGAAGACAATTATTACATTGAATATGGATTTTGCCATTATGCTTTTAAAGATTAAAACAATAGTACAGAAAAGACTTAGATTAAATAAAAAAAATATTGCTGAATTTCAGTACAACTTTCTACAATGATTTCCTTTGTGCTAACCTGCCCAGTTGTGCCCCTTCTACTGCTGCCTCAATCAACCGATGACGGAGAGTTAGGAGTTCAAGGAGTCTTGAAAAGACATTCAAAGTAATAGTTTGTTTTTCTTTACTTGGTCGCTGTTCTTCTTCTGATACCGATTTCAAGGCTAAAGTAACGATTTCTCTTATAATAAGAGGATTCTCAACCAGAACATCTGCAAATATCTACCATGAAAGAATAATATTTATCAATGTTTAATTCAAAGAATATCAATGGATTGTTGTACTGATGTTACGATTGATACTTTATTGTTCAAGACATTATTTTATATCATGGAAATATTTGATTGAAAGATAGGAGAAGATGGAACAAGAACCTTCAGATGACTGGACAACAGGCAAGTATGATTATGGGAAGAGATGTTCTTTTTTACTTTTAAGCATAAACAGCAAATAGATTCTCTTAAAGTACAAATAGTACCCATGCCCAGCTCACAAAGAGAAATGGCTTTACTCCACTGTATCAGTGGAACACTGCAGTTAAATTCAATTTTGTATCAAGATATGAGTCCTTCTGTATTAGAAATTTAATTACATAGAATCTATAATAGGTCTACAAACATTTTGAATTATCTCTATTAACCCAATCCTATATGTCTACTTAATGAGATTAGGACCTTTTAAGCACCAGAAACCCATCCAAATCCTTGTATGTAGAACAAAAACATACATCTCTCTGAATTTGAGCGCCATAAAAAGATTCTGGATTTTCCATCGTCATCCATCCATCCAGCGAAAGTTGAAGTATTTGTTCCTCCAAATGAATGGCCGCACTGGCTGTGTTTGGCCCACAGATTTGTTGGAACTCTTGAAGGGCATGATCTAGAGCTTTAGGAATTAAAGATACTAGGCCAAGGGAGGAATGGAATTCCAATAAATACATGTTCTTCAGAGCTGTACTTTAAAGGAAAAAGGGGTTAAACGTATTATGACAGAATAGGATTATTTGAAAACAAATTAATAAAAACTATTCCACCCCAAAAAACTATCATATTTTTCAGAGTATAAGACGCACCTGAGTGTAAGACTCAGCAAGTTTTGAAGAGGCAATTTTTTTAAAAAAGTTTTTGCACTCTGCAGACCTCCCGAAAACAGCCCGTTTTTCATGAAAACAGGCCGTTTTTTGTCATAAAAAAGTGCACGCATAGCTTTTAGGAGGCTTGTAGAGTGCTCCTGGGGGTTGGGGGGGCAAAAATGAGCAAAAAACCAGCCCGTTTTTTGCAAAAACTGCCCCTTTTTGTCAAAAAAGGGCATGTATAGCCGTTGGGAAGCCTATAGAATGCTCCTGAGGGCTGAAGGAGCAAAAACCGCCCTGTTTTTCGCTCATTTTTGCCCTCCCCAGCCACCAGGAATACTCTATAAGCCTCCTAAAGGCTATGCATGGCTATTTTGGTGAAGGGGGTGGGGTTTCAGGAGGCAAAAAATGCTGTATTCAGTGTATAAGACGTACCCAGATTTTCAGCCTCTTTTTTGAGGGAAAAAGGTGTGTCTTATACTCCGAAAAATACGGTAATAAAACATAACCATATATGATAAGTAATGTAAAATGGTAACTATTTAGAGGTGAAATGGATTGGAAAACAAGCATTTTCTTAATTGAATGTATGACTCAATTTATGTTTTTATTTATCCATATATAAATGTAGCTGCAGTCTTTTAGCTCAGTGCACTATATATTTCCATATATACCAGAATGATGTTAGTTTAACATAATTATTTTTTAAAATACATTTATATATTTACTTATAATGTAAATACACAGTTGAAAAGATGACTTTCTTAAGTCTATTTTATGAGAAAGCAGAGGAGTAAATAAGGAGTAATACATTATTACAAAATGAAAGGGAGGAATAGATTTTGACACCACACAGCAGATAACACAACTAAAAAAGTCACAGATTCTTTGTTTTGCTTGTAGTTCTGGCTTTTAAAATTTAGAGAGCCTTCTGTGTTGAAACACTCTTATATGTTTGAGTCCAAGTACAGTGACATGATCCTGACTTTTTAAAATAATACATTACAATTTTTAAACAAATATTTTAGGGGATAATGAAATCTTAATTGTTTGCATGTCTACTATTAATTTAGAGATTACTCCATGTACATATATGCATGCTGAACACAGAATTAATGCCTTATTATTATTACTAAGTCTGAGAAATGAGCATTTGCAGGTGGAAGAACAGTGTAAATAAAGCTATTTTGTCATATGGCTTGGCTGGTTGACTTGTTTAAATAAGAATTGCTTGAACCCAAGTGAATAAACAATGGGATTTGCTTGTGTGACTTTCTTATTTAACAACAATAGCAAGCACGAGCTCCATTATAAACCTATGTGCCATATTAGAGAGACAAATGATACTCACGGGCTGTTACTGAGAGCAATTAACTGTTTTGTAACTATATATGTGGGGAAGCCAAATTCAGAGATACAACCTTTAGGACCACCACACCAAATTTGATAATTATATTTACGTTGATTCTCTATCTGGGAGGGGGGGAATAAAAAAAATATTGTTACATAAAATATAGCATTTTCTGATTTAAAAAAAAACATTGTATCATGACTTTAGTGGTACAGGAAGCCTGATATAAGCAATTAAAGTGACACATAAATTGAATCTGCTAGATTCACTAGCTTCCATCTGTTTCTCATCCCTATCCCCATTTTCAATCTTTTGCAGAAACATTACATAAACAGTAAATAGATGCTAACATCTGTATTTGGATACCTGCAGTCAGCATGCCTTGGGACATCACTAGTTCAAATACTAAAAATTGAATGTCATGTATTTAATGGAAAGGATAAAGAATTAGATCCAAAGTTATCCTGGCTAAAGGTAAAGGTAAAGTTCCCCTCGCACATATATGCTAGTCATTCCCAATTCTAGGCGGCAGTGCTCATCTCTGTTTCAAAGCCGAAGAGCCAGCACTGTCCGAAGATGTCTCCGTGATTATGTGGCCAGCATGACTAACCGCCGAAGGCGCACGGAATGCTGTTACCTTCCCACCAAAGGTGGTTCCTATTTTTCTACTTGCATTTTTACATGCTTTCGAACTGCTAGGTTGGCAGAAGCTGGGACAAGTAACGGGAGCTCACTCTGTTAACGCGGTGCTAGGGATTTGAACCGCCAAACTGCCAACCTTTCTGATCTCAAGCTCAGCATGTTAGCCATGAGCCACCACAACTTTCTACTGCAAAGTTCTACTGCATAGAGTGTAAACTTACCTGTCGGTGCATAATATCTCTCACCAAGCAGAGGTGAAGCTTGAGACAAGTGCATTCATCTCTGTAAGTGTTCACAAAATACCCAAGGTGGAAATCAAATCGAGGACGTCTGTACATGATGTTAGTTATTACTTGGGCCAATGCAAATCTTTCTTCTGAATCTAAAGCATGTTGGTATACTTCAAAGTAACTATCGAGAAGCTGAAAATATATTTCAAGCATAGCCAAAACAATAAGCAAGAAATATTTATTTTTTCCTTCATTTTGTTTTAGTTTGTTTTTGCTTTCTGCTAATAACGTAAATATTTCAGCTGGAAGCAAATACTTCTGTGCGTGCTGCCATATATAAATTTCTCAATGAGATTCTCTGCTTTGCCTATTATATATCTAGTGTCTCGCTGTATCACACCAGTTTTTCAAAAATCAAAATAAATATGTTCAGAACAATAATCCAGGTAGTTCAGTTAAATCAGAGGGACTGTGGAGTGAGGCAACGTACATAGGCTGAGGAAATAAATAAAGGCCTTATTTAATGTTATCCAGCCTCCCTTGTAGGCTGTAAGCCAAACTGTTGCTCACAATAGCGATGGAAGAGGTTATAATTTCACCAGAGACAAGCAAAAACTAAATCCCAGGCATCTTCTGTATCAAGAATGGACTTTTGGTGCTTAGCTATGCAGGTAGTCCTCGATTTACAACAATTTATTTAGTGACCGTTAGAGAGACACTGGAAAAGTGACATGATCATTTTTCACACTTACGACCATTGTAGCATCACATGATCAAAATTAGGATGCTTGGCAACTGACTCATATTTATGACTGTTGCAGTGTCCCAAGGTCAGGGGATCCCCTTTTACGACCTTCTATCAAGAAAAGCCAAGGGGGTAACCAGATTCACTTAATAATAGTGTTACTAACTTAACAATTGCAGTGATTCACTTAACAACTGGGTTAAGAGGAGCTCAATTGTGGTTGTAAGTCAAGGACTGCCTGTACACCTTTGCTTCAGGCAGCAACATTTAGTAAGCTAGACCATGGGTCAGCAATCTGTGGCTCTGGAGCCACATGTGGCTCTTTCATCCCTCTGCTGCAGCTCCCTGTCGCTAAAAATATGTGACACAACTGCCAATGTGCGACACCCATCAGCACACCATTTATTGAGCTTTTCAACCCCCAGTAGGCCAACCATGGATAAATCCAAGAAAAGAAAAGTTTCAGAAGAAAACAGAACCTTTAATTCAAATAGATATGCTGGTTTGGGGGGCACTCAGGAAATAGTCAGGCAAGGGAAGGGTTTTGTGGCTCCCAGTGTTTTCTTTTCTGTGGAAAGCGGGTCCAAATGGCTCTTTGAGTGTTTAAGGTTGCCGACCCCTGAGCTAGACCGAGTGGGGATGAGATTACATAAATACTGTATAATTTTGTAATTTAGGGGAGAAGGAAAACATCCACTATTCCCTCCTTTTCTTATATGTTATGGTTGAAGTGACACATGAATGCACCTCATCAGGTTAATCATAAAAAAGACACAAGCTGAAATAAGGGCCTCCATTTCTAGATGTAAACAGAACATAAGATTTAATATTGGAAGATGCCCAGTCATGTACTTGAGACGAGCAGCCTTATGAATCAATTTATTAAGTAAACCCATTTGCAAATATGAATAATGTTTCCAGTCCAGCACACAATTAGTTGCCCCTAGGGTCGTGATGGCTAGCCTATGGCATGCAGCACTGTCTCTGTGGGCACGTGAGCCGTTGCCCCAGTTTAGCTCCACCACACATGGGCACGTGTCTCCTGTCAGCCAGCAGGTCTTTAGGTCTCTGCCGCACAAGTGTGGAGAGGGCTGCAGTGGGGTGCGCAGGCATGAACAGAGGCCAGGGTGCATGGGGGGTGCATGCACATGTGGGGGGGCAGGGGCGCATGCTGGAGCAGCACAGGCATGAGTGGGGGGGCAGGGAGCATGCAGTGATGAGGCGTACATGCACGGGGGCAGGGCATGCGCACATTGCATTTTAGGGGCTCGGGCATCCACATGCTTTGGGCACTCGGTCCAGAAGAGATTAGCAATCACTGCCCTTGGCGATCTGTCAGTGTCACTAGGAAGACTAAACTAAGAAATCAACTCTGCAGCAAGGCTAAATTGAGATTATAAATTCTGCTATGATAGCAGAGTCTCCCAAATCTGATTGTACTGCACCTCCTCCTTCGTCTCATAGTTCAGTTAATTAGGGAGGTATCTCTCTGATCCACTTCCAAATATTATCTGTCTTTTATAATTTTAAAATGTGTCTCACCCTCACCTCTACTCTGGCCACCGATCTTGCATATCTCTGTCAAAGTCATCTTTCTTACTTTCTACAGTGTTGTAATATAGTTCCTTGTGTAGGCGTAGCAGTCACCCATGGCCCAGTTCATACCAGGGCATGCAGAGCCACGCTGAATCACACAGGAGAAAACAAACTCCTAAAACGCCATAACATCCTGATAGTGCATAATATAACATTCTGAGATGTGCCCTACCATTGACATCCAGGATTTGACCATATATAGACTGAGCAGTAGATTAGAAATTGTACTTTTACAGGCTGCTTTTACTCACATGCCATTGCTCCTCCTGCCTTTGTCCTATCTCAATAAAAGGGGCTCTCAGACCCCCAATCTGGGTCGCTCCATCCCGAGAAAGGTTGTGTCCTGTCTTTTCTCAACATTGGCCTCATGGGCGAACCATGGGAACGTTACACTACAGGGTTTTTTTTGGGGGGGGGGTTCCTTGATTTCTTAGAAGACCAATGAAGCGTGAATATGTGTACCTGCCACTTATCTTTTAAGAAATCTGCTTCACAAGTCCAAAGGTCAAGCAAGACTGCCGATCGATCCACTGATGTTTCTGCCCGCCTTGAATAGCGGTTGCTAGAGGAATCAGGCCTTGCTTTCTGGCCTCAAAAAGAAAAGGATAACACGAAAGACTTCAACCCAGCAATAACACATTCAAGCAGTCACAAACACTTGCAGTTAATGAGGCGCAAATAAAACATAAGCGGTGAATTCCCTCTATGTTATCAAGATTTTCCTGCTTCACAGAACTGAAAATTATCAATATAGGTATACTTCAGTGGTGGGTACCTACCGGTTTGGACCGGTTCGGCCGAACCAGTATTAGTTTGGTGGCCTGGGTCGCTGGAACTGGAAGTGACTCGGGCCTGCCATGCTGGTTTTCTGAACAGCGCCATATGTGCTGCCATTGTGTTTTTTGCTTCTACGCATGTGCAAAGCAATTTTTATTGCTCTGCACATGCGCGCGGGGCATACTTACGAGCAAACCAGCAGTAGTGATTGCCAGAACCCACCCCTGTATGCTTACTATAATTACAGATGCATTACAAATAAATAGTGACCCCCAATGACCAGTAAGGTTAAAGTTTCAAACAAGCAGTGCCTCTGGAGCTACTTCTCCAAGTATTACTTCAAAACAACTATCTTTGGTTGTATTATTAGTGTACTAAGTAATTTCTCTTTTGGGGATGGCTGCTTTTTGTGATAGTTTCTATCCCTCAACTATTGGTAATATCAGAGATATTTCAGGCCCAAGTTTGTATAAAGGCCTTACCTTTTTCCATCTCAATGTACTGACTTGCCACGAGCAAAAGTTGCTTTTCTGTCTCTTTCAGGTCTTGCAGGGCCACATCATACATGACAAAAGCCCCTCTCTGATCCTGCGTATGAATGTAGGCCTCTTCAACGGTGTAAAAATCATCATGGTTCTCCACCTCAGCAAACTCCATGAACTGCACACTTTGGACCTGTGGAGCCATCGATATTGAAAAGAAAACATCACCGCTGACCAATAAATCCATTACCAAATAGTTGTGCACTTCGGAGGTTTTTAGCCCACCAGGATCGCCTCCGATCCACAATCCATCACCCTTTAAATTTAAGAAACCTCTTATTCCTTATCCATTCATCCAGGTTGTAGCTAGAAGGGATAAATCCATTCACTCAGGTTCATATTGAAATACTTTGAAGCTCTGACTAGTTTTTTCCTCTGTGTTTCTAGCAAGAGCTGAAGTCCCCCTCACATAGAATGTGGTTTGTTTGAACTGAGCTTAATGCAATCTAGGCTAGTTTGGTTTGTAAACCAAGATTTATGTCTTAGCACCATGTATGAACCAAATCACTAAGTCTTGTCCAACAAACCAAGATTATGGATTAGTGGGATGTATGAACTTAGTTTTAGCATACTGTCCTCGTCTTATGATCATTTGTTTAATGACCATTCAAAGTAACAACAGCATGTCTTATGACCGGTTCTCACACTGACAACTGTTGCAGTATCTCTATGATCATGTGATCAAAATTCGGGTGCTTGGCAACTGACATGTATTTACAACACTTGCAATATGCTAAGATCACATGATCAACATTTACCACAGTCACAGAGGGTTTCCAACAAGAAACATCAATGGGGGAAGTGGGATTCACTTAGTGACTATGTGATTCGGTTAATAATCGCAGTGATTTGCTTAACAACCATGGCAAAAAAGGACATAAAATCAACTGCAACTCACTTAAGGACCGCATCACTTAGCAACAGATGTTCAAGTCCCAATTGTGGTTGTAAATCAAGAACTACCTGTATTTGATACTTGGCTGATCAGAATACTTAGGCTTACAGAATTAAGCCCATTAGTAAACTGTTGTATACTGAAAGAAAGTCCTCGCAGTTACGAAGGACAGCTCGGTAGCAGCCAGGCGCGTCTTAGCCAATCAGACGCGCCTGTCAGTTGCCGAGCTGCTGGTATAAAAGGCAGGCTCTTCCAACTGTCAACTGATTCTTCAACTGGCAGCCAAACATACCAGTCTACCTGGAACTGCTTCGCTGCTTCTTCTCCACAGACTACCGGTCTAATCTTTGTTACAATTGTTTCTACCGTGCTCACAGCCGGTCTTCCTTAGATAATTTGTTAATAGTTACTGTTATATTAAATTGGTTACAGCGTTACCGAACCAGAGCCTCTGTCTTCATTCTTAAGTTACAATACTGGTGACGAGGACTGGGGACCTGTAACCAGAAGAAAATTCAACAGACACTTCTCTTCAAACCAAGTAATTCTTTATTTATTTTTTCCCTTGTAATGGCTGGCATGCCAACTTTTGCCCCTTTTGGGGTGGGAAGTGAGACATGGGAAGCATTCCTTGAAAGATTTGAATGCTTCCTGATTGCGAATAACCGTCAGGGCTACTCACAAGCAAGAAAATGTGGTTTTTTCCTAACTGCTTGTGGTCCAGAGATGTTTGCCACCGCAAGGTCTTTTGCCGCTCCAAGAGCAGTTTACGACCTATCCTGGCAGGAGCTAACGGACGGTCTCCAGGCGTATTATGCTCCTACTCCCTCGCAAATTGCAAGACGTTTTGCGTACCGCAGGCGTGTTCAAAAGCCTTCAGAAACAGTTAATCAATTTCTGCAGGCTCTGCGAGTCGCCGCAGCGCAATGCGAGTTTCCTGATTTGGAGGCAAACCTAGCAGAACAGTTTGTCTGTGGCCTGAAAGACATTTTCCTTAGGCGCAGACTTTTAGGTAAGCCTAAAGTCACATTGATATACGCTATAGATGAGGCTCGCGCCGCAGAGTTAGCAGATTCCTCATCAACTGAAATCGAACGCTACCTCGCGCAATTGACAGTTACTGGCGGTTTACCCGCCGCGCAAGCCTCAACCGCTTTGGCACCGCCTCCTCTGCAACAACCATCTTACATCACAAATCTCATTGATGAACTCGCTCCTCTGCCAGATCACTTACGCCAATTCCAAGTGGACAGACTTGGGGCACAGCCCCGCCGTCAGCAACCTCGTTCAACTCAAGCCATCAGCCGGCCTCTTGCAAGCTCTTCTACCTGCCTTGGCTGCGGCAGAGCGCACGCCCGAGCGACCTGTCCCTTTAAGGCAGCGGTTTGCCACCGCTGCGGGAAGAAGGGACACCTAGCCCAAGTCTGCAGAGCCTCCCTGCCTGTTCCTGCTGCAGCTATTGAACCACCTCCACCTTATGGTCCTCCACCTCCTCCAAGAAGTTCTCAGCCCCGCAAGCCTACACAGCGACAAGAAGACTGTTTTAACGTCACTCAAGATTCCTCGCCTCTTCCTGACATCTCAATCAACTCATCCTCAGAGGGTACGGACAAAATCTTTATCACCCCACTGATTGAAGGTCAACCATGCAAAATGGAAGTGGACTCCGGATCCTCCAAATCGCTACTGTCTTGGGACAAATTTTCCCTGTTGTGCCCCCATGTAAAACGCTGCCATCTGTCACCCCCTGATGCCATCCTAAGGGATTATCAGGGATCCAACATTGCCATTCTCGGCTCCTACAACTTAAGGGTTTCATATGGCAGGCATTGCGCCATTTTACCTGCATTAATTGTCCTGAAACCCTTACCCTCAATTTTAGGGTTAGAATGGTTTACCCCATTGGGTCTTTCCCTACAGGGAATTCATTTCACTGCGGACACGCCTCCTGATGTGGCAGCAGTCTTGTCAGACTACGCTGACATATTCGATGGGCAGCTGGGCCAATACAAGGGCAGCCCTATTTCCCTCAACTTGGATCCCCAGGTTGCCCCAATCAGACTGAAGGCCCGCAGGGTGCCTTTTGCCTTAAGGCCTAAGGTTGAAGCCGAGCTCGACAAGCTTGTGGCGCAGGGCATACTGGAGCCCATCGACCATTCACGATGGGAAACCCCCATTGTCATTCCTGTGAAGGCCGACGGCTCCATTAGGATCTGCGCCGACTATAAGTCGACCATCAACCTTGGCCTTCAGGCAAACCCCTATCCAGTCCCTGTGGTGCAGCACCTGCTCCATTCCTTGGGGCAGGGCTGTATTTTCGCCAAACTGGATATGGCGCAGGCCTACCAGCAGCTTCCTGTGGATGACAATGCGGCGGCTGCCCAAACCATCGTCACCCACCGGGGGGCTTTCCGTTGTCGCCGCCTCCAATTCGGCGTATCCGTTGCCCCGGGGATTTTCCAGAGCCTCATGGAGCGGCTGCTCCATGGGCTCCCTGGCGTGGTACCGTACTTTGATGACGTCCTGATCGCTGCAAACAGCCGCTCAGACCTCATCAAAGTATTAAGGAAAGTCCTTGACCGTTTCAGGGGCGCGGGACTCAAATTAAAACGCAGCAAATGTTTCTTTGCTGTGCCCCAAGTGGACTTCCTGGGTTTCACAATTGATGCCCAGGGAATCCACCCTACCCCTTCTAAATTGGCAGCCATCAGGAACGCTCCTGCTCCTACATCGAAGGCGCAGCTACAATCGTTCCTGGGGCTTTTAAATTTCTACGCGCCTTTCATTCCCCACAAGGCATCACTAGCCGAGCCGCTACATCGGTTGCTCGACCGATCCACGCCTTGGCAATGGGGCAGCCGCGAAGCGCATGCGTTCGCGACTGTCAAATCCCTGCTGACGTCAGAGGCAGTCTTAGTGCAATATAGCGACAAGATGCCCCTGACTCTAGCCTGTGATGCCTCCCCCGTGGGTTTGGGGGCTGTTCTGAGCCACGTTACCGAACCAGAGCCTCTGTCTTCATTCTTAAGTTACAATATAAACCTTCCTCAAATAAGCTCAGACTTGCATGACTAATATTCAGAGAACCGGAAGGTGTTTTTTTCTTCCTTCATGCACTGGTTTACTGTTTCTATTTTGGAACTGGCATTCTGACAGATGAGAAGTTTAAGCTCTGGGTCAAAAGTAAAACACCCAATGAAACCCTACATAATTTGGATGGTCTTGGAATTCGGGTTTGGACTTTATTACTTTGCCCATTTCCTCTTGCAAATGTACTGGGAATTTTCCTAAAGACAATATACTGGGCCTAATGTTTTATTTTTATGACTATGAAAATATTATCTAATACAGGGTCCCCCAAAACCTGGGCCGCGGCCCACTACTGGACCTTGAGCCATTCAGAACCAGGCCACAGACATCCCCACTTGCGTGAGCAGCACCCAAGCCTGTGGGCACACTCCATTTGTGCCAGCAGCAGGCATATACGCCCAACACACATGCAAATGGAGGTGCGCATGCACGCTTACCCACTGTTCATGCCCCTCCCTCCCATCAGCCCACAAAGTCAGAAAGGTGGGGGAATTCTGTTCTAGTGTGATCAAAGCCTCACCTTATAGTCAGCTGGAGTGTAATGCATGTAAGAATGTGAGCTGAGACCCCCAAAGGCTCCAGTGCCTCCTTTGGCTGCGTTCACCCAGCTGGCATCTTCTGCAGTGGAGATCAGATGTCCGCTGCACGAGGCAAGACCTGAGGTGCTGATGGTCAAAGTTCTTTCAATGGATCGGAAATAGTTGAGGATTCCCAAGCAAATTCTCTGGTATCGATGTCATTGGGATTAAACAAGGATGAGTATGATGATAACAATGTCAACTGGCAAAAATACACAGCCTCAGGCTTTTATACAGCCCTGTTTCTGTTTTTTTTTTATTACCTGTAATTCTCTGATTCTCAAGTGGCGTAAATAAAGGACAGACAAGTATCCACCTTTTCTCATGGAATTGTCTTTGTTGGGTGCTTCCAGGTCTTCATCTAAACTCAGCAGCTCTGAGACAGTCAATTCGCTAGGTTTTTTTTTCAAGAAAGAGAAATTAAATCATACTGTAGCTCAGACAGATTTTCTGTTATATCTAAATTAAATAATCTCTTTATATTTCCTTCCTAGAAGTAAATTTCCTACCGAATTCACTTATATAGAATGCCTCTGTACCAGAACAATAATTAGAACGGATGGATTCTGATGCAATCAGATTAGGATAAGGAGAACTTATGAAAAACCATATAAATGCCATTATCATTTATGCTTGTGGAAAGCTTGCTATATCTGAAAATGCCAATGAATAGAAGTCAAGGAATAGCACCTTCAGCTTTTATAATATTTACAGTATAGGATATGAAATGTTTGTTCTAACCTACAGATAATCCTCAATTTACGACCCCAATTGAATTAGGAATTTTGGTCATAAATCATTGCTATTGTAAGGTGGATCACCCACATGATTGGATTCAATTTTACGACTGTTTTTACAAATATTTTTAAATGGGTCACCATGGTCATTAAATGAATCATATGGTTGTAAGTTCAAATCCTGCTTATCAATGGGTGTTTTTTTAGTTTTTTTGGCCAGAAAATGGCCAAAAAGTTACAAGATGTGACCTTGGGATCCTGCAATTGGTTGTAAATACAGATTGGTTGCCAAGCACCATAAATGTGATCACATGACTGTGGTGTGTGTATGTATGTGTGTTTGATAGGTCGTACATGAATTTTTTGAGTCCATCATAACTTAGAATGGTAATTAAGCAAACAGTCGTAAATCAAGGACGTATCTATATCTCCGTCCCATTCTTTCCTAAATCATATAATTAATCATACATGTCTCTTCCTGCCTGACAAGAACTTGCACCTTTAATATTGCTGAAGAACTAATTGTGGACTAGGATAAACAAAGAAATTCAAGAATGAATGAGTTAGTGAGAAAACAGAACAGTGTATGCAATTTTATCCGAAATAAAAATGAAATCTCTGGATGATCAAAGGAAAAAAGAATTTTCAAAGTGGACACATCTACCTAAATTCTGTACTCAAACATCTATAAAGGGATAATTGGGGAAGAAAAGTAGATAGAAGCTTAGCTTGAAGCATTACTGGAACTCCTGTTTGAAAGAACTGGAACTCCTGTTAGCACTGGCACTGATGATGTTACCTAGTCTGGTAATGAAATGTCTGTAAGAAAACCACTAAGCTCAGAGAGCACCAAGGACCCTACAGTTCTGTCCTGAGCCACAAATATTCTCTTATATCAGCTTCCCATTACTATCCCATTACTATCTACGGTAGGAAAGTTGGTGGGGAACTCCGCTGCCTACGGGAAGTTCATTTATAGGAGCAATACAGATAGGTCAGAAAATTGTACCAGGAACATATGAAAGAGACCTATTTATTGATGGCTGGCTTTAGATTACCAGCTTTTGAATACAGGGTTAGATGTTAAATGAAAGGAAGGTGAATCAGACAGATTGTTGGATAGCTCAGGTGGTATCAGCCATGTATTTTCTTAATATCAAGTAGTAGCTTCAGAGAACAATTGCCCAATACCCTGTTTCCCTGAAAACAGGACCTTCCCGGATAATAAGCCCAATCGGGCTTTTGAGCCAAGCGCTAAAATAAGCCCCCCTGAAAATAAGCTGTCCCTGAAAATATTGCAACACAGCAGCAGCCATGAGGTGAACACGCTTGCCGCCTCCTGCACCTCAAAAATAATATGACCACTCTAAAAATAATGCCAAGCGCTTATTTCAGGAATCAAAAGAATGTCTTATTTTCGGGGAAACACAGTAAATTGCAGCTATTTGAAATTGCTACATAAAAGTGCTATATTCATGCCCCAAAGCACTTCCAGCTGCTTTTCCCACATTGTTTTAGAAATCCTGCACAGCTGTATTATTTATTCATTATGGAAATGTCTAATGGGAAAGGGAAAATCCCAAAGCTTCCAGATTACTAAGTGACATACATATTAATCACTGTCTCTTGCTATATATACAAAATCTGTCTTTGTGTATGTTTGCATGTGTGAGCATAATCTCAACACAAAGAAAATAAGCAATCAATTTTACCTTCCATGTTTCCTCTTTCCTGAAAAAGCAGAACCTTCTCTAAAGTTGACATTTTCCATGCTTTTTTCATCAATTGCCACCATAAGATTGTTATTATTGTCATTTGTTTGCTGCCTCTGTAGATGAAATGTTAGGGTCAAATGTATACACACATCTTTGCTTTTCAATGTTACATACAGTAAATATGAAATTATGAACACATGGACCTATAAATAAACCCGCCTTCCTGGGCCCAACATTTGGGAATCCAGGCTCTGCCTGTCACAAGCCAGGACAAATAGCAATAGCAATAGCAATAGCAGTAGACTTATATACCGCTTCATAGGCCTTTCAGGCCTCTCTAAGCGGTTTACAGAGAGTCAGCATATTGCCCCCAACAATCTGGGTCCTCATTTTACCCACCTCGGAAGGATGGAAGGCTGAGTCAACCCTGAGCCGGTGAGATTTGAACCGCTGACCTGCTGATCTAGCAGTAGCCTGCAGTGCTGCATTTAACCACTGCGCCACCTTGGCTCCTGAATCCTCACAAAGGGTGAGTGATGACAGGTTTCCAGGGTTACAGGAAAAGACGGTCAATTGTTTTGAAGGCAGAAGAGGGCTCCACGCCCCAACGGCAGATAAAGCGGCAGAACCATCTTCTAGGAGAAGGGAAACTCTGATTACAAACCTCCACTGCCTTGTGGGTACATCCACTACTGGAAAAGGCTCCAGGAGTCAACCTCGAGGCAACATCCGGAGCCAGAGTCCTGGAAACAGTTTGTGACTGTATACAACCACGTTCTGGTAACTTCTGTAATGCAGCAGGAACCAATGGTATCTGCTCTGCCATTCCATTGGACTATTTCAGCGATGGTGAGAGGAGGGATCTGCTGCTTGGGTAACATTCTATCCTCCATAGTAATCTACCCAGGCCTTGTGCTCTGGAGAGAATACTCCGGCTTTACCTTTTTCCAGAGCACGATACCATAGTCTTTTGAGACTGAAGGATGCCAATGCAAAATGCACCTGTAAATCCTTTCCCTCAATCTTATGTTTACATAACATATGACTTAGGAAAGTGAAAACAGCCAACATGCAATTCAAACATCTTTATTATGGTCTTTGATCAGTCTTTACAATAAAAAGTGGGAAAGGGAAATAGTTTAATACATCCATTAGTTAATGGAGAAGGGGAAAAGTAACAAGATAATAAAGCAGCATATCTAATTAAAAATTTCGCACAATTGAAGAACGTGATCGTGGGACACGGCAAATATATGTCAGTTGCCAAGCATCTGAATTTCAAGCACGTGACCATGGGGATGCTGCAATGGTCATAACTCATTTTTTTCAGTGCCATTGTATTTTTGAACAGTCATTAAACTAATTGGCTACTTGATATGGGAGTGTAGAGTTAGCATCCCTTAAAAAAATACTAAGCATAAAATGTATCTATATGGCCCTTTTATTTAGACAGAATTGGGGAGATCAGATGGCATAGGGCAGTGAAGCCTAACCTTTTTGTCATCATGTGCTAAAAGGAAGTGTCTGTGCGCGACAGTGCGCGTGCGCGTACCCACACCCATAATGCAATGTGCATGCAACACCGCCGCATGTGCTCGACCCCTGAGTGTGCATGGGATCCCCTCTTCTTTTGGGCATAACAGGCCTCCCTGAAGCCTCCTGGGACCAAAAACAGGGTGCGGGGGGATTGCTGCACACCCCCCTTGGCCCATTTTGGGCCTAGCGGGCACTCCCCGCACCCCCTCCTGCATGCATGCATGACCCCTGCGCATGCACACATGTCTCCCACATGTCCCGGTCCCACGCATGCGCAGTAGAGATCCAAAAATCAGCTGGTTGGCGGGAGGCACACATGCATGTGTGGTGGAGCTCAGCTTGGGCGACAGCTCGTATGCCCGCAGAGAGGCCCCCGCATGCCACCTGTGTGCCATAGATTCGCCATCATGGTCATCATAAAAGGGACATGGGCAAGAGTTTTGGTCTCTCTGGATCCATAAGGGCAAAGTCTCTAAAAAATCCCATAGTCTTGTTTTTCTTCAGATTATATAAATCTTTTGTGTTTTTTCTGATGAGACTGGTCTATCAGGGCAACCTGGTCTACTCAACTACGGGATGGAGTGTACTGCTTCTGTTTTCGCCTTTCAGCCCCAATCCAGGAGCCTTTGCAGGCAGTCACTTTCGCAACAAACTATTTTTGTGTTGAATTTTCACAATTTTTTTTGCCAAACTTCATTTGTTTCATTTGCTGCCTAGAAAGAACTGTCAGATAGAGTCTCTGTTATTACCTGATAGAGTTCTGGATTACGATAAAGCTTTTCCCAGATCTGACTGTAATGTTTCGAATGGAAAGAAGTCATAAAGGCAGATGTCATTGGTGGTGGTTCTAGCGTGGCTACCGCTTGCTCCTGGAGAGCCTCCATCACATACTCCAAATTGGAAGCCTAGTTCGATACAACCACATACTTTCATTTAGGAAAACAAACTGTACAATCCAAAGAACAAAGCTCTTGAGGCTAGTGCCAGGTTGGCTGGTTGCTTTCTAACAATGACTGCTGTAAAGCATTTTGTTCATAATTTTCCAGCTCTCCTAGCAGGAAACATGTTTGCAAGTGAAATATTTCTGGTTAGGAAAAGGAAAGAATGATATTCATAAAAAACTAGAGTATGGAAAACTGCAAATATATACTATTATATTTATAATATTGATATGTGATCAATTATTATTAGATTTTTATATGTAGCTATATATTACTGTCAGAGTGTGCACAGTGACTACTCTTTTGAGACAACCCAGGAGCAAAATACAGTACACAGAGGTTTTGTCTTTCTAACAGTGGTTAGAAAGACTTATATACATGTGTTAGGCCAGGGCTAGTCAACCTTTTTATACCTACCGCCCACTTTTGTATCTCTGTTAGTAGTAAAATTTTCTAACTGCCCACCGGTTCCACAGTAATGGTAATTTATAAAGTAGGGAAGTAACTTTGTTTTATAAAATGTATAAAGTAGAGTTACAGCAAATCCTTACCGGCTACCATGAAAGCTGGAACGCCCACTAGTGGGCGGTAGGGACCAGGTTGACTACCACTGTGTTAGGCAAATACCAGACAAGCAATCAATCTTCAACTCTACATGGGGAACCACAATGAAGATGTAGAACACGAGGAGAAAAATACACAAGGAGAGAGAGACACCCTCATATGGCCTCCCTTACATATACAGCTTCTTAAAGTGGCAGTAACCCTGCTGACTCAACCTCATGTCATCATCTCAATTTATAGCCTTACAACAGCTGGTCAGCTATTAAATCATAATTACCTTAACAATTACCAATATGTACTTTTAACATTCATAATATTGAATATTTAATCACTTTCACACATTTGCTTGGGGCAGAAATTAGGAGGCTTTTTCCTGAGAGTTGGGAATTTTGTGTTAGATACTACATGGAGAGTATATCACTGAGACAGAATCAGTGGGCGAATTTTTCTTTTTATTCTTTTTTTTACCACTCTCTTCTCTTTTTCTTTTTGCAACCACTTCCATTCTACCTCCCCCACTTTCTCTCACCTGAGCAAATTATGTCAGGTAGGAATGCTGATAGGTTTCTTCTCTGATTGCGTGCAGGGCCTTTTAGAACTAAATTGAAAGGCACTCACTGTTCAGCAGCTTCATATATTAATAATACTGTGTCCAGTTTTGAGAGTCGCATGTCAGAATGAATATTGATAAAATCATTGAACAGAGAATTGGACTCCAGAGGAAACAGCTCCAAAAAAGTAGGAAGTGTCCTGTATGTTTATTGGAATCTGTGATAGACATCAGTGATCAACTATCAGAATTGGTGGGAGTTAGATTTAACTAATAGATTGGTTGTACGTCAAAAGTAAGGTTATAGGAATGTCAAAATAATGTGAAAATCCAGGAGAACTATATTATGGGAAATGTTCTAGAAAATAAGTTCCATGGTTTGGTAGAATAAACAAGATTCCCTTCCATCAGTGATTTTACATATTGTCTTAACACCCCAAAACTTCTGAAATTGTTTGAAGTGAAAGTATCATGTAATATTACTATGCATATTACAATGAATTTGAGAATGTCATTAATACTCTAAGATGTTACATACTCACCTGTAAAATTAAAAATTAGTTTCTGTTTACCTGTAACAATTTTGATTGAATCTCTAGCTGTTCATCTACCTTTTTCCACTGTTTAAGTTTTATCAATAGTTTTTGTTGCCATGGATCTTGTCGAGGCTTAATCTGTCAGAGAAGAGGTAGATATTCAAAGTAAAATACCGAAAATTTATTTTACTAATCTGGTAGTTGGTGAGGATTAACCATTTTGTATGTGTGAAAAAGAATACTGTGTTGGTAGAATATTTGTAGCTCAGGGTTGAGCTATGGGGCCCCTTGGTGCTCTGAACTCGGTGGCTTTCTTGCAAAGGTTTCATTACCAAACTAGGTAACATTATCAGTGCACTGGTGCTGTTAATTTAGTAACGAGACCTCTGAAAATGGGCAGAGAGCATCAAGGGACCTGCATCTTCCAGAATAATGAGCAGTCAATGCTGTGAAAGAAAATCACATCTGCTCAGTCCACAATATATCCCCCTCTTCAAAGAGTAACCCTAATCACTTATATATGAAGCATAGGTGGTTCCTACCGGTTCGGCCCGGTTCAGCCAAACTGGTAGTTCCCCAGTCAGCGTGGCATGTTTCCCCCCACCATTTTTAATGTTCTGTGCATGCACAGTCCTATTTATGGGCAACTGCGTACATGCACAGAGTGTGTGTCAGGCGCACAAAATTGCCAGCGCACCAAACGGGCAGTAATGCTGTTAGCAACCCACCCCTGATGTCAAACATCTTTTACATTTAGTATATAGAAGCATAATATTTAAGGTGATGCTCTTGTATGGTTCTCCGCATACACCGATGCACACAAGATACATAATCTGTCTTCCTAAATATAAGTATATTTAATTTCAGTTTCACTCAGGATGATTATATAGCAGTTAGCTATTGAGAATTTGAAAATTCAGAAGTTCAGATAGCTGCTTGCATAGCTTGAAGTTGAAATTTAGCTTTTACCTTTACAAAAGAGGTCCAATTTGCTCTCTTTTTCAAAGTCACGTTGGAGTTCATTAGGCCCAATTTTTCTGATCCAGGGGTTCCAGCATCATAAACAGGAAATGTTCTCATTGTTTGCTGTTTATTGAAAATGCTCCTAAATTTATGTTTGACCTGAGGATGTTGGTGAGATCATGCTGATTAAGCTAGAAAAATTAGCATTGCTTTACACTGAATTAATGTTACATCAGTACTAGGACAGAATTCACTTACAAAATACAGAAACATTATAATCAAGGAAAAGGTTGAGTTCGCTGAAGTCTTGTTTACTTTAAACCAAATTTAATTTTACCTAACATAAAGGAAGGGAAGGGGAGATTGATAGGATTATTATATTCTTTGCTGATGTTAAAATAAGTAATAGTTTAGATTGTTGTCAACTATAGGCTTTCAGAAAAAAATCCAGACCTGCATTGTACAAGATACATAATGGTTTACTGGTTATATGAAATTCATTAACATGCTGTAAAAATCTAGCTGCTACCTGGCTATGTTAGAGGTGATAGGTATCTCCTTATTGTATCTCTCAATACGTTTTATGCTGCTGTACAAAATACTTTTAAACTTTCACTTTCTATAAAACATTCTTAAAACCTTTGAATAATTTTGTAGTTTATTTTTAGACAAATCAATTGCCCATTCACACAAATACTTGTGCACTGTGCATGCAATGTACACATACGGAGAGAGGAATTCTGTTCCAAATGTACTTCATCTCAGATTAAATCTATTAAGAAAGATATTCAATTTATGTGAAATGTCAGCAAATTATGCTGTCCTAAAAAACATGGAATGTCTCAGAAGATAGCAGCCCCTGACTGATCTTGTGTCGCTCAGGATCTAAGTAGACTGGTCCTGGTTAATACAGTATTTGGATGAGTTAGAATTAGAAAATTCATAAACCAGGAAAGTCAGAAATATTCTAAAAAGACGTTTCTGCAGCAGTGGAGCAAGTATCACAAAGTTACCATGCAAACTTTGCCCCTTTTTGTTTGCATCACAACACCACATGCGAGTACATAAATGGTAGAGTGTGAATTGTGACATTGCAACACATGGTTTGTCATTTTGGGCTCATTGTGCCTGGTAGCAAATGGGACTGATTTCAGAAGAACTCAGTGATAAACCACTTTTACATTTGTGCCAAGAAAAACAACATATCTATTAAGGTATCTATTAACTCACCAAAACTGAATGCAACTTGTAACAAATTTCACTTTTTACTTTGTGTCTGCAGAATTGCAAATTATAGCTGTCTGATAAGGGCATTAAATAGTTAGATCATAGGTGTCAAATTCAATTGCATCACATGATGTATTGTGACAGTTTTTGCCTTTGCAGAGCTGGGGTGGGCATGGCCTGCATGTGACACATGTGGCCTGCAAGCTGCCAGTTTGACAGGCCTGAGTTAGGCAATGGGATCTAATTTACACTAACTCAGAATTTTTTTAAGTTACATATCAGGCTAAAAATTAAAAACATAACTGACTTTCATCAGTATACAAGACATTTAAAAAACCCTGGATTTTTATTACCATGGAAAAAAGTTCCATCTCATTCGCAGAATGTTTCAAATTCTCTACATCATAATTAATATCCAGTTGAGAGAGCAGAAGTCTGAGCTGGGGTATCAGTTGGTCAATTTCTGCAGTGTGTTGGGGAAGTGCAATCTTTGCAATGGTTCCTTTACAAAAGCAAAATTAATGGAAGAATATAAGAAATGTTAGAGCCTCCTGACTCTCAAGACAACCACTGCCCTCCAAATCTCATACTATAGGTGGCCTAACTTTGGCTCATTTTGCATGTTTGAAACATGTTCTCAAAATTGTTTGTCTTTTCTGTCTAGTCAGCCCTCATCTTGTGCTAAAAAGGACAGAAAGATGGACCAGACAAGCATTTTGGGGAGGACAGTCCTAAAGTGGGGTGATACTGGCTGAAAGACCTCAACCCCAGCAGCTGCCCCTCTTGTAGTTTGTGATGGAGAAAATTCTCTACTTTTGGGCACATACATCAGGGAGAAATGAGAAGTCTCCCAGACTAAATATTTCTTAGACAAATTGCTTGCTTGCTTGCTTGTTTAAAAGATTTGTAAACTGCTGTTTCCACAATCTGTGATCCCAGAAGATATACACCAATAAAAATCAGAAAAAAAAGAAAATCAATACAGGTAGTCCTTGACTTACGACTACAATTGAGCCCACAATTTCTGTTGCTAAGTGAAACAGTTGTTAAGTGAATCACTGCAGCTGTTAAGTTAGTAATATGGTGGTTAATTGAACCTGGCTTCCCCATTGACTCACAAAAGGTGATCACATGACCTCGAGGCACTGCAAACGTTATTAATACATGCCAGTTGCCAAGCATCCAAATTTTGATCATGTAACCATGGGGATGCTGCAAAATCCATAAGTGTGAAAAGCATCCAAATTTTGATCATGTAACCATGGGGATGCTGCAAAATCCATAAGTGTGAAAAACAGCCACAAGCCATTTTTTTCAGTCCCGTTGTAATTTGAAGAGTTATTAAATGAACTGTTGTAAGTCAAGGGCCAGCTGTACAAGACAAGACCAAAATAAGTGAGCAAAAAATATTATCTTAATCTGGACCCCAAAATGAGAGACAGTATTATAGTGAGAAAAACTGTTTATGGTCAGAACACTAAGTTCTACTTTATAGTTTAGTAGCTCAAACATGAGCCTAATGCAAATTCTACTAAGAGACATTTTCAAGGTATATTTCAAACCCCAAATATAATTATGTTTCCCTGCACAGATGTCCTTTGCTTAGAAGTTTATTGATAGAAGTATTTTAATTACTGTGCAACAACTTGCTAAAGTTCAATCAGGCTCACCAGAATTTGTAGAACTGTAGGTAATCTAATTTGTTGTTTGATGGCTTGGCATGAATAAAGCCATCTGTGCTCCTACTCTACATTCACTCAGCCTTTGATTTTAATGTTTTACTTAATCATCTTCTCATTTAATCTATCCAATTTAAATCTATACTGTACAGCAGATGAAATTGTAGGCTTCATTGAATATCTTCGAAATAAATGGATTGGGATAACTTGTTACTGAAAGTAAACAGCAAAGAAACAAATCATTTAAATTATCTTTCTGGCTCCATAAAAGCCTATTTTCCTTTGAAATTATAGCCAGATATGAACTGAGTAGACCACAGAATCACATGGCCCGAATCCTGAAATGACCTTGGATTCAGTCTAAAGGTAGAATGTGCACATATTTGTTCATCTTTGTTAATCCAATCTAAGACGTAATTGCAATATTGGTATAATCATACTGGCAGACCTTGATTTACAACCAAACAGGAGATTGCTCATTACGATCATAAGTCTTGAAGGTCGTAAAATGAGACACCTACAGAAGCAACCCGATTTTATGACTTTTTCTGCTAGGGAGTGTTTTTACCCAAACTGGAAGTAAACACTGAATTTCAGCAAAAACATGGTAAACTCTGGCCCCATGACCACTGGATGTTTATTAACAGCTGTAAATGTATCCGAAATGTAGTCACATGATTGTGGGATTGTGCAGCCAGGTCATAGGTATCTTTTGGGGAGTCTCTCAAAACTTCAAACTTGAAATGATAGCTAATCAATTGGTGATAAGTCAAGCACAACACAAAATAGTAATGAAATGTAGTCACGAAATGTAGTCACATGATTGTGGGATTGTGCAGCCAGGTCATAGGTATCTTTTGGGGAGTCTCTCAAAACTTCAAACTTGAAATGATAGCTAATCAATTGGTGATAAGTCAAGCACAACACAAAATAGTAGTAAACCTACTGGAATGGGACTGTGGGACTCTTCAATAATAGAATGGGACTCTTCAATAATAGAGTTCCCTGGATAATTTGGGTTTAGTCGTTCTCTCTTTTAGCCTAGTCCAAGGGTCGGCAATGGTAAACACTCAAAGAGCCACAAAGGTCCTAACTGGAAGCCCCCGTTAAATTCTAGAGCCGACCGGAAGTCTGGTTCCCCCACCATAGAGTCTCCTCCTAGCACGGTGTTCTTTTTCCTCTACTTGTCCTAACTGAAAGCCATATCACCCCTTGCCATAGAGTCTCCTCTTGACGGAGCCATGCTTTCCCCCCTCAACCGGAAGCTCCTCTCAAAATTGTGGCACTGACCAGCAACAGGGAGCTGCAGCAGAGGAATGAAAGAGCCACATGCAGCTCCTGAACCGCAGGTTGCTGACCCCTGGCCTAGTCTTATCATCAGAGTTTGTTATAGGAGGTAAAGGTCTATCAACACTGCTTTGAGTACCGAAAGGATATTATATCCTGAAGAAATACTAAATATAAATAGTACTATATATATTTATATGTATGTTTATAGTATGTGTATATGTGTGTTATGTATGTATTTGGGTAAATATATACTTTCTCTTGAGAGCAGGTAACAGAATATCTTATCTTCTTATCTCTTGTCTTATTATCATTTTACTTTACATTACCATGAATCAGTATTCATACCATGAATCAGTATTTTTCCAATTCTCCTGCTCTAATTTTGAGAAACATGGAAAGACTGGAAAACATGTTCTCTCTAAAAACTTCAGGAAGACATCTAGCTCCGTTTAGCAGGTAGACCCCTACAGCACGGCTGTTGGGCAAAAACAATTACTTCGTACAGAAACGGGGAGACAAAGAGTCCCATGATCAGTCTCTCAGCTAATTTTTATAGGCCCCAGAGCCCTTCAAGGCTGTGGCTCTCAAAGAATACAAATAGCATTATTCCTTACCCTCCATGGCTAAAGTGCTAGGGTGGACAGAGACTTGCATCCTGGGAGACAAAAAATCCATTTTTCCAGAAGCTTTGGATTTATCTCCATCACCTTGAAATTGATATCTGTCAATGGTTACCTCTGTCCTGTGAGAGATAGGCAAGTGTTGGAGTACCTATAGATTTGAGCACATGTTTTATATTCATTATATGTCTTTAAAGCAGCAGATCATACACATTTAATTAATAGTTACTTTTTATACTTCTCCCCCAAAGAATGATAGAAACTGTTGTTTTATGGGAAATGGACTGAGAGGCCCAGCCTTTATAAAGAAATATAATTTAGGGAATCCTGCCTAGGACATTTTGAAATATACTGTTCAACTAAGATTATCTCTTCTTTTTTATATTGGTTGGAGACACAAACACCTCTATGAGACTGTTATCTCAGAAAATGTAGGCTGCATCCTGCTATTAATAAAAGAAATATTATTATAAACTCTACTTTATATTGAAAGTCAATTGGGGAAATATTAAAAAAGTCAAGGATGTTTCATGTTTTATATACTTGCCCAAGTAAAGCAATAAGAATGAACCCTGACTTCACTTTCTCATTTAGTTATTAAATTCATTGTTATTGTATGGTATTAGGAACTGCAGTTCAGCAATGTCTGGAGAGCTCTAGACTTCCTATCTATTAGGGAGAAAGATAATCTCATATTTCCTTGAGGTCCAATCAGTTTATGGTGCACATTTTCATGCTCAATCAAATTTATACCCCAGTAAATGATTTAGCCTACAAGGGTTTGAGTTCTTCAGGCTACTCCTTTGAAAAATGTCCATATAAGAATGCAACCTCAGTAGAAACATTTACAAATCTTTAGTTCTTTATCTACTGCTATCTAATTATAGAATAAATATTGAACTCTTTATGGCTGTTCCTGGTGCTTAGCATCTGAAAAAAGAGCTGCTTTTCAAGGAATCCAATTAATACTCAAAGGTTTAGATTTGGGAAGGAGAAAGGAACCCAGACTTTGCCATTTTTGCCGTGCTGCCATTTTACTGTAATAAATATTGTAATTAGAATTTTAACACAACCTCTATAAGTGTCCTTTAGCAGAAATGTATGAATTCCCTGTTTCCCTGAAAATAAGATCTTCCCGGATAGTAAGTCCAATCGGGCTTTTTGAGCACATGCACTAAAATAAGCCGTCCACTGAAAATATTGCAACACAGCAGCGGCCATGAGGTGACTACATTCGCCGCCTCCTGAGCCTTAAAAATAATAAGACTTCCCCAAAAATAAGGCCGAACGCTTATTTTGGGGGTCAAAAGAAAATAAGACCCTCTCTTATTTTCGGGGAAACCCAGTATTAATTGTGAAATGGGACTCAACTTCCCCATAATGCTTCATGGACTCTTTCAGGGTAATAAGCCATTATTTTACCTGGAGATAGGCATGGATGGTTTTAAGTGAATGCAAATGACATATCAGCCATTGTGTGTAGATCATCAAATCTTCCTGGGTCACCAGATTTATAGGAATTTCTTTTCCAGTCAGAAAGCTCTCTCGTACACTTGAGAGTCTTGCAGCTCTTTGAATGGCATCATTATACTCCTGCATAATTTGAGTCACTTGTTTCTACAAAGAGAAGAAAAAGATGGAAGTGGCTTTCTTGTCCCAGGAAGATGAATTAATGAACTACCTAGAACATCAAGCACCATTATCAAACAATATGATACCTTCAGCTGCTTGAGTGCCCTCCAGTGGTGGTATTCATCAGGTTCTGACCAGTTCTGGAGAACCGTAGCGGAAATTTTGAGTAGTTTGTAGAACTGGTAAATACCAGCTCTGATTGGCCCACCCCCATCTATTCTCTGCCTCCCGAGTCCCAGCTGATTGGGGGGGGATGGGGATTTTGCAGTAACCTTCCCCTGAAGTGGGGAGGGAATGGAGATTTTACAGTATCTTTCCCATGCCACGCCCACCAAGCCATGCCCACAGAACTGGTAGTAAAAAATTTGAATCCCACCACTGGTGCACTCCAATAGCATCTTTGGGGGTTTTGCAAAATAAGTTGATTTGGTCAGAAGTAGCATAATTTCTGTGTTATTTTTGCAGATACATGAATGTACTATAAAATATGGTTGCCAGAAACTAAGTTTATCCACAAATAAAAAAATTTAAGAATTATTGCACTGAGGTTTATTTATTTATCACATATATATGGCCATATATCTTTCTTGCTATTTTTCCCCTAGTAGTGTGGTATCTGACAAAGAAGGAAGATTAAAGTATATTCTGTCTCTTATTTTCTTAGAGTATTTACAGTTATTTACAGTAACTCTGTATAAGGTGACAGTAAAAGGTTGTCGGTATATCTAATTTGTTTTCTTGAACTTTATAGAGATTTAGATTAGGCAATTCTTGTGCTCCCTTCCTATTCCACGGTTTTCTGATTCCATCAAAATTCTTTTTTTCTTTAAAGAGGTACATCATCAAAATTCCCCTTCTTGCTTATTTAATAAATCACTTAGTTTGTCACAAGGTTGCAAGGTCATATCCTATCTTGTCTTCCCTCTGCCCAACAGTTATCAGTGTCGCTTCTGTTTTAACTACCTCCACTTTCTTTTAGCTTCCAGTAGCCTTAGCTTCTGGCAATTCCTTATATGTATTTTACAAGAATAAGAAACACTCTTTCATTTCAGTATCCTAGACTTCCATTTTCTACAAGGCTTTTTTTATGATCAGTTTAAAAAATGAAAAATGAAGCTTAATGGCCCGGTTAGCAAGGGCCTTTAAAAAAGAATAATAAATACAAGCAAATTGCCAATGTAGTATTATTTTTATTTTTATTTTCAGGAATGCTTTCAAGACCCACAAATATCCTTCCAAAATCTTGGGAAATTGTTTGTTTGTTTTCACATTTTTAAACCACCATCTCCTTCAGAGTGTCAAAAAGTTTGCCTACTGCTATAAAGGGTTTTTTCCCTACTTATAAAAAGTCTTGCTGAGAACTAGAAGCATAACATTTGTTGGGAATCAATGATTTCTAAAACTAAATTTATCTCTTTGGCACCACCTGAAGCTTCAACAATTCTTCCTACTGCCTGGTATAACTAACAAAATGGTTACACATAATGATGATCACATTATTGATCCACTGGACTCCTGGTTTTAGAACCGATCTATACATGGAACACATACACGTTACCATTTCTATAGTTACTATTTATCCTATAGATATTCAATAGATATAGATATTCTATACATTCTATATTCTATATTCTATAGAGCAGTGATGGCAAACCTTTTCGGCACTGAGTGCCAAAAAGGGAGCATGCACGCTTGTCTGGGTGCCCGAACCTGGAAGAGGAGCCGCCCAGGGGGCATGTGCTCCCCGGAAAATGAACTTACGGTTTCCGGCACATGCATGCTCGCTAGTTTTCTGGTTACTGGGACGCATGCACGTGATGATCAGCTGGCCAAGATGCATGCTCACGCCGTTAAAAGAAAAACCAGCTCTTCCAGTTTCCAGCACTGCCTCATGCACGAAGGCCAGCTGATCATCATGCATGCATGTGTGCCAAAACCTGGAAGAGGAATGTGTGCCGCCCGGCATGCCAGGTGACATGGCTCCGCATGCCACTTTGGGCACGCATGTCATAGGTTCGCCATCATACTACAGAGTCTATTCTATACATTATATAGATAATTCTATAGAAATTATTTTTATTGGTAGACTTTAATACTCCCCTACAAGGTTTTTAAGTTATTATGCTGGAAAATTCCATTTTTCTCAAACTAAATTGAACTTACAGAAAGGAAAATTCTATAGTTTTGCTTCCGCACTTAACAAATATTAAATCATATTTATGTTCATTTGAAAATAAACATTTTACCTTGTATTTAACAACTGTGCAAACTTTGAGATTTCATACCTGGTAGAAAGGGTACAGTTGTTCAATAATACTACTGTGCTGACAAAATCTTTTCCATCTTAGCATATGTAAGTATTTGCTTTGGACTAACTGTGGGATCCTGTCGATGTAAAACTTTGTAAAAAAAATAAGAGATTTTTTACAGATTAAAATTACAGTTTTACTTCTGAAAAAACTATGCATCATAAATAACTTCCTTGGAATATCATTCACATACACATTGGCTCTTTGTCCACATCAAACATCAATATGGGCAATCAGAGGCATAACTTTGAGGAATCTAGAGTCTGAGAAACCATAATATGTCAGGATTTTTTTGGCGGAAAATTTAGGGTCAAAAAACCCCTTCAAACGTGAAAAAGCAAACATTACCTGATACAACAACAAGGATAAGCTTTCTGGTGTATATTCCCTTTTTAGACAGCTATCTAGCTCCCTCTTCAGGACATCAGTCTGAATTACAAGAGGCTTTGCCTCTGCAACCTGACAAAAATCAACAACAGCGTAAAATTATTCAGCAGTATTGAATATAGGGTATGTTTTATAGTATTGTGGGATCTGTTAAAATCGTAGAAAATGCTGTTTAGTATCGATCAGAACATTCTAATGACAATTTTGTTATTCAATAAAATAATTACAAAAAATCAGAAATAAGCTTCTCCAGTTTGAATAGGTTTAACAACAGGCAAAAGAAATAAGAGGTATGACTTTTGGATTATGTTGATTTTTTTTTACAGTGATGCATTTATTATTTACCTGTAAACATTTTTTCAGGGTCCACTCCCTTTCTCTTCTGAAATAATCAATGTCTTTTGGAAGGGGCACAGAACTATGAAACATGATGAAATATTATTGTAGTGTAGACCAAAGCAGAATTAGCAGTAAAACATACGGTATATGAAATGATTTAACAGCTGCCAAATATATAGAATGAATTTAACAATAATCACATGAAAAGTCAAGGATTTCATTCCACTTGTACCACCAATATCCACAGAATGAGACTTTCAAGTCAATATTTATTCCCACCTACTCTTGTTAAATATATTATTATTTCCAACTACTGGAATTATTCTGCTAAAATTAAAAAGCTAGTTCACCTTTGCCAGACCTCATTATTCCCACTCAGTGGAAGGGCTTGGGATACAGATTAATTCATCTTATTAATCACAAATATTAGAATACTAATTGAACAAATGTGTAGCAATTGATGTGGAAAATTGATTATTTGAGAAAGTTAACAACTGTATAACTGCACATTTTGAATAGAACATCACTTTCAGTAGAATGCAGTCAAAACCAGAGATGAGCATGCTAAGGCCCTAATTCTAAACTGATGCTATGAAATTCTCTAAAGGGGGTCACACAGTAGTAAATACCTCCATGAATTGTGAGAATGAAATGAAAAAAGGTTGGCAAGGGATTACACTGTGGGATAAATGTCCCAAAGGTGCTTTTTCAAGAGGCAATTGGACTTTCTGGTTTTTCTTTGAAGACATTTCACTTGTCATCCAAGAAACTTCTTCAGCTGATGAAAAGTGAAATGTTTTTAAAAAAAAACAACAACCAGAAAGTCCAGTTGCCTCATGAAAAAGCACCTTTGAGACAACCATGACCAGAGAATCTCCATCAGCTCTGTGTTAGATGATCCTAAGCATTTTCTTGCTAATGCGTGAACTTAAGGATGTGGTATAATAGTTTGCAAATATTGTTATGCCTCCTTTCGTTAGTATTGGTATACAGTCTGTTGGTCAGTATGTAATTCTTCAGATTTGCTGGCATAATTTTCATAGAACATTTACTGATTCTTCTTCTGTTGCTTCCCATATTCCTATAGCCATTCCATCAATTTGGTACGCTTCAAATTTGGAAACAACCAGATGTGCTGATCTAATTTAATCTTCTATTGCAGTTCTTCTAAAAAGAGAATAACTAAGATAAGATGGATACTACACCTTAACTGAACTACCATATACTCCTTCCATCTTTGTTTGATGTTCTGTGAGTCAACTAATACAGCAACTTTGCCCTGCTATTAATCTCACTTAATCTTTTATGCCAGGAATTTCTGGGTTATCTCTAAAGGCAACACCATAAACAAGATGCAGTAATCTAATGAATTGGAGATCAGTATGTGAGTCACTGATATCACAACAGTAATTCACTCCTGACATATTGTTCTATAAGTAGATAAACATTGGGTTGGACAGCCTAAAGAATATTGCTTTAAGGGTACATAAGATGTGTTGGAATTATTAAAATCAAATATGCTGCAGAGAAATATACAATTGACTGGCATCTATCATTGTTCAGCTCTTCTTTCTGAAATTAAGCCTATATTTATAATGTGAATTTTGTATTTGTTTCTACTTATATTGCCACCCATCTCAAATTCATTATTCTAATAATAATTAAAAACAAATGTAAAAAAACCCTTAAAGGTAGTATTGACAGTCATTGGTGCTTTTTCTTCTTTTCTTCAGGGCTGATCCTAGTAGATGTTGAGGTGGTGGGAGGGATTTCAGTCCTTCAAGGTAGTTCGGACAAAAAGGGCTAACTATGACTATTAATTTTACCTTTTGTTGTAAGGTTAGGGTAACAGAATCTTGAAAATCTGAAAAGACATTTCTCTCCCCCTTTTCTTTACAGTCCAACAAGCCAAGGTGGGTCATTTCTGAGACATTTTCAAGGTTCCCATTCCTTCTGTGGGCTCAGCTATCTCTTATCTGACCATCACCTGCTGCAGCTCTTCCTCTTCCTCCTGTCTCTCAAGGACATTGGGGCAGATCATAACAGCTGTCAAGAACAAGGATGGATGTATTGCCTCCATCCTGCTCTTATCTAGGTCATCTAAAAGCACGATACATGCTTTATGGTCCCATTCCTGAATCCTGAATGAAAGGGATCCAAATAGTCCATTTTCACCAGAGTTTTCTGGAGCTGCTGTGCACAACTACCTTTTCTATAACCTCCTCTGAAGAAATTTGTCTAACATCATTGGGTCTACTGATGCCTTAATGAGGACAGGTGACCAAGGTAACAGTCAGGAGAATCCTGTTCACTTCATCAATAGGGTCAACCTCCTCCCAGGTAACTGAGTAAGACTGAACCCAACATTGGACCTGTTACAAGGCTAAAGTCCAACTAGAGCAAACTGACTTTATTCCACAGATGCCCAATACCTTCCTCCCAATGATTTTACGGGAAGACCTTTGAGCAACTTTGCCAAGAATGGGAAGGAGCTGCATTGGAGCAAAGCTATGTGGCCCTTTACGAAACAGCTATGGTCCTAAATAAGAAATGATGTTTTTACCAATGTGGAGTTCCCTGTAAGATCCCATTTCCTTCAATTTCTGTCTTCAGTTCAGTCAGCTGCACAGCTAATGCTTTCTCTACCTGTTGGACTCTCTCGGTAGAAGAGATCTTATAAATGTCATCCATTTGGTCTTGTAACATAAAGAGAAAATGTAGATAAACTTATATTCAATTTTCAACAATACAGTTTCATAACAAGTAGTTTAGAAGTGCATAAATATAATGCACACAAACCAAAGAAATAAATTATAATGTATGTTTCATTTCTTGTTTCAGGACAAAAGAACCAGAAGTGTAACTACCTTTTCATGTTAACTGACCAGTTTAGGTATTAAAACAATACATGCCACAAAAGTAAAAAGGCCAGTTACTTAAAAAATTTAGCGACATTGCTTTTATTTGCATTGTTAATTGCAACAGAACAATTTCAAGCTGCAAATGCATACTACCTGTTGCATTCTATTACTTGAAACTGAGTTGGCATTTCGAAAGACCAAATGATCATTTGGATTAGCTGTGTCTGAACCTGAAAGCAAGTTCTGCATATCTTCTAGCTGTGATTCAAGCTTCTTTTATGTCACTAGTAGGAAAGAGAAGATGATCTGCAAATTATCCTTTAGTTTTTTCCTAGCTCACTTATTCAAAGCATGTACACCCCAATACCCAAAAATTGGTTATTGGTTGATGGTACTAACTACTAAAACATCACTCTGGTTTATTATGACCAAGCTGAAAGCTAATTATTACCTCTATTAGTGTAAGGTACTTATTTGTTATATTTCTGCATCCCTCCCAATTATTCTGGGCAGCTTTACAGAATGAAAAAAAGACAAATAATATCCATAAAATAGCAACTATTCAGAGATCAAAAATACCTATTATATAGTGTTTACACAAACACAGATAAGGTATTTTCGTGTCATATACTAACTGGGTGCACACATCATTATTACTGGTTTTATAATGGCCCACTGAATGAAGCATAATTTAGCAAGATTGTGCAATTTATAATCCATAAAATTACAATTATAAATTACAATTTCACACATTATGGTAAGACCAAACCAAATGCAATCAATTATGATATATGAACTAGATTCTTGATCATTCTCAGTACAGCCAAATTTGGCCTCATTAATATTGGATCCACATCAGCAGACTTTATAGCATTATAAAGTGCTATAACATTATAGCACAAAAGAACTTTGAAAGGAAAGAAATATACATATTCCTGGCCTAGTTACCCAAATCATTATAAACTTTGACAGGCCTACAAATTTATTTTAGCAGTTAAAGGATAGTTTGTTAGGTACTGAGACTGTTATATGTTGCCTGTCTGGAATACATCAGAGATTCCTTGCTTAGTATTAGTACAGAATATTTCATAAAGGCCAAAAAATTGACTTAATATATCTATTGCTTCAAATGTCAATTCCATGACAAATTCTGTCCTCTGTTTGTTCTTACTGTGGTGGCAATTATTTAATTTATATGTAAGCTTTCTTTCAAGAAACTCAGGGTGTAATACATCATTTTCTTTCTCTCCATCTTCTCCCCTCAAAATCAGATTGTGAGATAGCTAAAAGCATAGTGATTGGTGCAAGGCAAAGTAATAAGGTTAATGACTGAAAGGAATTTGAAACAAGTCACGTCCAACACTGTAATTAATGTAGAACAGTGAGTGCATTTTTCTAACACTGCTTCACATCTTTGGCTCATTCTGGTGAGTTGAAACATAAGTCTTTTAAAATGTTTATTTTTTATTATTTTATCCTGACATTTTATATATAATTCAAGGCAGCAAGAACATAACTAATCACCAGTATCAAATCAAATCACATCTTTATTTTGGTCATAGAACAGTATAATCATTTGTATCAAAGATTTTGATAATTACGTAGAATTGTCCATTTCTCCTTTGAGCATGACTCTATAGTCCCAGTTCTTAACTTAATTAGTGTAGCTTTTATATAGAAACTAACTCTCAATGTGATTTGGGTAGCACAATTTCTATCAGAATAAATCATATGGGTTCGTTATATAAGCTGCAGCTGAACCCACACAGATAATTTCCTATTGACTTACGGAAAAGCACATCCCTTTTCCTGACTTGTTGCCCAAAGCCACACAAATCAAATTTGGAAAATGCAATGCAATTTCTTTACAAAAAGTACTCCATCTAATTAATATATAAATTAAAACTATGCGGGATTTAACATTTGTCTTAAGCAGGTCTCTTAAATCAGAGTGATTGCTTCTGCCAAGATATAGAAATGCCTTAACAAAACAATTTCCCCCCAATGTTTTATGAAACTTGTAAGTTTTTTTTTCTGTAAGCAACAAGTCTATTGTATAACTGATGCTTACAGGGTTTTCAAATGCCAGATCACAATTTCAAAAATAATCCATGGCCAGTTGATATCTTTGCCCCTGAAAAAGCCACAGGCATGATTTAGCTAACTTAAGCCGATTTAGGTAATGAGATTAAGAATACCAGCAACCCATATATAAGGTTTCAGAATAGACATAATTAATACTAGAAAGCATGTCTGTTTCCCTAAAAGCAAACAAAATAGAAATGACCTTCAATATAATGGGAGAGAAGGGGAGGTAGAGAGAAAAGGAGGAAATCTGTCAGAATTTCTTCTCCAATTATCTTAATTTTTGAAGCATTTAAATGAGAATTCTAAAAACAGCATTTAACCTCCTTCCAGGAAACCATTTTTTAAAAAAATCTTTAAGAGCTGTAGTTGTTTCTTCAACAGAGAAAGACTTGATTCTGTGTATCCTCTGAGGTCCAGTACTTTTCTTCTTTGAAGGCTTCCATATGCAGTTATTTTAGCATATATTCACAAGCAAATGTACTTTCTGGGACAAATAAAATTAATTTGCTATTACTTTTGCTCTCTGTCTTGGAACACATAGTTTAAGAGAATACGATACCTGGTCTCAATGGAAAGGTCACAGCTTCACAAGCACAGAAGGTAAACAGCTTCTAGCAAAGCAAAGAGCTCAGTTGCGTTATTAGAAACAATATCAGCAAACATCTCCCACAGGTTCTATAGCTAGTGTGATCAAAACTAAAAATGCAATCGAGAGGTATGTCAGAGTGGCTGGGTAGGCTGTGTGGTAACCGTAACAACATCTATACACAAAAGCTGAGGGATGAAAAAATAACTTCCTGGGCTCAGTTTCATAGATGGCATGCTGATTTATTTTAATCCAAAAATGACCAGATAAATAAATCTTCTGCCTAAGAGGGAGAAAATATTTTGCCATGTGCTAGAGACGGTCAAAACCATGTGAAAGGTTAATATGCCTGAATGAGACGGCAGGTGCCCAGAATATTTGTATAGATAGTCCTGTTTGGAAGTTAAGGCAGATATCACAAATGAAGCCCTTTTGAAACACTGATTTAAACAACTGCAAACCCACACCATCTCCATACATTCATTTATTAAGAGCTGCTTTGTTATCAGGTGTTAAAACAATAAGAGTTGAATATAATAACCATGAGATGCATTCAACTGGTTTCCTTCCCCTGACCATTCTGTTAAAGCACTTAAAATTCTTCTCTCTGAAGTGTTCAGAGATGAAGTGGTCAATTCTTGGGGTGCTAAAAAAGGGGAGAATTCCCTGTGAACCCTCCAAATCTCCTTGCACCTGATAAATTTGGGTTTTAGTATTTATATTTGGCAGTATCAGGGTTCTTTACTCTGACAAAGATTTCACATAGAGTGATGGGTATGCCTTAGTATGCCCATGTAACACATCTGCTTTGTTAACTACGGTAGCAGAAGAGCATAATGGGTGCGTAACAATACTAGTTAGACAAGCAAGCATAGAGATTCAACCTAGACCTTTACTGTGGTGTTTTTTTAAGACTCTGAAATTTATTGGTTTACTGAAAAACAGTCTATAAATATTTTATAGAAATAAAACAATGAACCACTAGGTATTTTATAAATCAATCCAGATGCAAAATAATACTTTTTGTTCAAAGTCTCTCATGAAAGTAAGGAAAGGCAAATAATTTGACTACACAGAGTGATGAGTCCTTTAATTAAAAATAGTGTACAAGCTTTGTTAAAATAATCAATTTTTAAAAGCCAGTACAGAAAATGGAATTTATTTACCTCACATCTTATTTTCGGAATTAGTGGGTACACTATTAAGGCAAACCAAACGTATAAAATCAAATCTCAGCAGGTAGTGATGTATGAAATCAGACGTGGAAGCTATGATTCCCATACAATGTCATCTTTCTTCAATACTGATTGAAGCTTCTGAGCACTTTTTAATAGCCGAAGGGAATTTGTGGTTTTATTTGTGGAACAGATACTTGGAGCGATTACAGTCTCTTTGCTTCCTTTTAATTCATTAGGATTTGATGTTGAATATGCTGTCTCTCTCTTCAGCTTCTGAGCTCTTTGCTTTAGTTTATAAACCTAAATAAAAGAAAAAGTGTACAATAATTCTGATATGCAAAGATAGACTCACTTTGCTTCAGCAAGGCAAAGCTAGGAATTTCTTTTTAGCACCAGCTTAGATACATTTATATATGATACAGGAAGGTAAGAAAAAGCATTATTAAATATTTTTTAATTACAATTTTGGAATATGGATATAATGTTTTAAGTGCAAGGATTTAAATGGGTAATGTTTTTTAGAGCTGTATTTGAATAAATAAAGTAATACATAACGGTTGATTTAACATTTCAGTGGCATGATGGTGCATATTATTCAGCAAAGCAACGATATATGTCACCATTTGTGTAGATGTCTATCTTTAGTCCTTTCAGGCACATTCATAATTGTCTCAACTGTATGAAATGTCATACAATTTATTCTCAACTTTTCCCCATTCCCCAAGCATCACAGTGTTAAGCATTGGTTGTCTAACAAGACACATTCTAACTAGTCACATCTCCTGATTTTAGAACTGTCTCTTACATGATCCTGGTGCTTTTTCAGTTTTGAAATCTGTTCTCCTTTAATTTCCATCTGCTTCACGAGACAATCCAATTCACGTTCTAGGTCTTCCCGAATGTCCTGGTTTTGGCTTTCCTTTATCTGCTTTGATAGTTCTTGATGTTCACTGTGGAAGACAAATTCTATCAGTTGTTTAAACACAATTTAGCGTTTTTCTACTCTACATCTACGTTTTGTTTGTTCATCCTTGTAGGTTTCCCTATTACTTGTACAGCAAGAGTCAGAAAATAATGAGGCTGTTAAGCAAATTGCTGCAGTTGTTAAATGAATCACAGTCGTTAAGCCAAATCTAAACCATTGATTTTGCTTGACAGGAATCAGCTGGGAAAGTTGCATATAGCAATTACATGACCCTGGGAAACTGCAGTCATTATAAATACATGCCAGTTGCCAAGCACATTCATTTTGATCATGTGACCATGGGGATGCAGTAATGGTTGTAAGCAAGAAGATCGGTTGTACATCATTTTTTCAGTGCCATTGTGACTTTGAAACAGTCACTAAACAGATGGTTGTAAGTGCAGGACTACCGGAATGAGGATATTACTTGAGCAGAGTAGCTCCAAATTTCAAGTTTTGTATAGATTAATTGGGCATGAGAAATAAATGCAGCCAATAAGTGTTGCCGCATGAAGCCAGATGGTACTGGAGAAGCAGCAGAATGAAAGAGATGGAATATTCGCAGTTGAGACTAGACAGATGTTATTTGGGCATGCAATTGAGCACCCTACTAGGAATGTAAATCACATACATTTCTAGTAGGGTACATCATAAATAACATATCAGTTATTTTACCTTAGTAAGGTATATCATAAATAATAGCAGTTGACAAAAATCAACCAACCACAACAATTAACACAGCCAAAGTGCGAGCATTTGATCTCCAGGGGAATAATATTCCAAAGGGCAGCCATCCTGACAGAGAAGGTTCTGTTTCTTGGGCCTATCAGATGACACTCCTAAGTGGACAGGGCCCAGAGCAAGCTTTTCCTGCTGAATCTAACAAAATGGGTAGATACAACTGGAGAGTCATGGTCCCACAATTAACCCCATCCCAAGAGCTTTTAAAGCTAATTACAAGCCCCTTAAAACTGAAGCTCAAACCAGACAGGTAGTCCTCGAGTTACAACCACAATTCAGCCCAAAATTTATGTTGCTAAGTGAAATATTAAGTGAGTTTGTCCCATTTTATGACCTTTTTTTGCAATGGTTGTTTAAGTGAAGCATTATTAAGTTAGTCACATAGTTGTTCAGTAAATCTGGATTCCCCTCTGACTTTGCTTGTCTGAAGGTCGTAAAAGGTGATCACATCACTTTGGGGCATAACAATGGTCATAACTATGAGTCAAACATCTGAAGTTTGATCATGTGACCAAGGGGATGCTGCAATGGTTGTATGAAAAACTGCCATAACACACTTTTTTTCAGTGTTGCTGTAACTTTGAACAGTCACTAAATGAGCTGTTGTAACTTGAGGACTACTTGTACTAGCAACCAATGTAGTTCAAGGAGTGTCACATGTACCAAAGACTGCCAGTTCCTATAGCTGGGCCATTAACCCAAGAACCCATAACTGCCTATTATGCTACTAAGAACTTCAGGATACTTTGTTGCTTTTAGTAAAGTCCCTCTAAAGTTCAATCTTGCTCCACTAACTTTGTGGATGTGACAAAAATAGCATCTGGTTTTTTAAAAAAAATTTTTAAATAGGATCAACCTATATCACCACTTGCTTTCAAAAAGCAATTTGCCATTTTCCACATCTGCCTATATATGGGATGGGACAGGTGAAGAAAGAAAGATCTGGTGCTTTTTACATTGCCCAGGTATCTAGTAGGTGACACGAGATCAAAAAGTACCATATTTTTCTGAGTATAAGATGCACCTTTCCCCCCCTCCAAAAAAAGAGGGTAAGAATCTGTTCAGTCTTATACATTGAATACAGCATTTTTGGACTCCCAAAACCCCGCCCCCTTCACAAAAATGGACATGCAGAGGATTTGGGAGGTCTGCAAAGTGCTCCTGGGGCTGGGGAGGGCAAAAACGAGGGGGAAACGGGCCATTTTTTTTGCTCGTTTTTGCCCCCCTTCCCAGCCCTCAGGAGCACTCTGCATACCCCGTTTTTCACAAAAAAACAAGGCATGCAGAGGGTTTGGGAGGTCTGCAGAGCGCAAAAACTTTTTAAAATTTACCTCTTCAAAATCTTGGTGTATCTTATACTCCGGTGCATTTTATACTCCGAAAAATATGTTATATGTTGTTAAAATACCCACAGAGATTGTATGGAAAACTATATACAAATACTTACAAACTCATTTGTCCCAACTCATCTTGCATACCCAGAAGAAGATCAGAAAGCATTTCAGTAGCACAGGAAGTTGTGGAACAAGGCACTGGTTTGGAAAGGCCAGTCCATCTTGAAGTCCTCTTTTCAGTGCCTTCTGGACATTGTGAAGTCATACAAGGGCTACGGTATTTCATCATATGCAGGACACTCTGTACATTTGCAACAACAGAGTGACTTGAGCTGGCAGACTTGAGGGAGAAGCAGCAAAGTATAACATTTTGTTAAGCAAATAATAATTTGACTCAATTCTCATTTCCAAAGACACAATGCTTACCTTGCCAGCAACAAAAGGCAACATTCCACCCTGAAAGCTTGGTTGTGTTCTCTTCACAGTAGAATTATTCTGAAAATTAAAACCTGGATTTATTATTCATTGGAAAAAAAAGAAGTGAGGTTCTAAACTTTAATTAAAGAAGGGAGATGAATGAGAACTCTTTATTAATCCTATGCCTTATTACTTTTAAGAAAAAAAATTTCAAGACTCGAAACTTCTTTGACACTCGACAAAATATGAAAGGTTATAGTTTTTTCTTTAGAACATTTAAGTTTCATGATATCAATATTCAAAGTATTTCTTATTACTGAATTACAGAAACACTTTAATCCTTTTTTGTGATCTTTGTTTGCCAGTCCTTTCCTTTCTTATAGTCTTCTTGCATTACTTATCAAACATTTTCTGAATGTTTCCACAAACCTCAGAATAAGGGATGATGGGTATTCCATAAGGAAACAAGAAATCATATGCACAAATGGAAAACTGGGCGCAACTTAGGAAGTCAGGTAGGCTCAGACTTAATCATATAATATGTACTTACTAAAATAAATGGGATTTAAATTAGTCATAATTTTAAATGACTAATCCAACTTGCCTAAATCCAATTGGTTTCAATGGACCATTCTTAAATATATTTAAGAAATAATTTAAAAATTGATCCAACCTTGTTTCTTTTAGTTTAAAAAAATGGTCAAAAAGCATACCAAATAACATTGATCATTTTGAAACTTAGAAAAACCAAAATATGCCTAAAGGGAAATGTGTCTTGGGATAATCCCCAGAAAAAATATTGGAATCCAGTTGGAAGGCTTCATTAACAGCCTAATAGTTTTGAGGAAAAGCAGGATTCAGTTGAATTTATTTGAAAACTACAAATAGGAGTAGGATCTATTAATCACAGAAATGATTGGGCATATTTACATTTCTTTGCTGAGATTAAACATGCATCTTAAGAGGCACTTCTAAGAAACCTGCCTTGGACAAAATACATGGAAGGTTATCGCTTGTCTAACTTCGCAATATTATTAACAATATGGTTGAAAACTAACATTTTACCTTGATGACTTTCTTTTTCCTGCTTTTCTTCTTCACCTCCTTTTCAGGTGAAAGTGAGGACAAAAGAATTCTATTCATCTCAAGACCTGTCTGGAGCTGAGTAAAAATTATTAACGGCCAGCAGTCAGATAAATAAATAGGATGAAAAATATGAATACATGGCTGATTTAAGAGTCTGACAGGAATGCTCCCTCGAAAAATACCTTTTAAAATGTGCTTTGCATGATCAGTCATAGAAATTGTACAACTCACAGTAAATTAAGAATGGTTTACTGCCAAATGCATTAAAAACTACACTTTTGCAATACATTAGACAGGAACTCTTGTCACGCCTAAGCTTATTTAAAAATATCTGCTTAGCATAAAACTATTATTTTCATCACAGTATCAAGGATTGTTTGACAGGTCCTCCCCCTCCTTTCTTTTTGCAATCAATGCCAATCGAGAAATTAAACGGACTGCATTCTTTGTGGCACAAAACTAAATGGTGACCTTTATAGGCCCAAGTAACACAGCATATTTTGAAGCTTCCTGAGAATCCTAACCACATCCTTTGAACTGTTTGACAAAATTTGCAGCAAGCAATCTTAATTAGCAGAGATTCATATCAAGTTGTCTTATTAGAGAAATGGCATGTAATGGCTGCACTATTTAAAAACAGTTATGCATTTTTGAGAATAATATTCAAGCTAACATCTCCAGCTACAACAACCTGTAAGTCATACTTTAAAATGTTCTTAAAACATGCAATGTTACTGACAGTGAAATTAACACATCGGCTCAACTGAAGACCCAGTTTGGTCTAGAGACGAAAGTACCAGGCTAGAAATCAGCAAACTGAATTCTAGACCAACCTTAGGCATAAAAGCCAGCTGGGTGACTTGGGACAGGTCACTCTCTCAGTCCAACTCACCTTACAGGTTTGTTGTTGGGGATAATATAGGAGGATGGAGGAAAACTAGATATGTTTGCCACTAGAGGAGTTATTTTTTTAAATCATAAATCCCAGCAGCTAGACTGGCACAAGGCCTTATTATGAGAACAGTTATTACTCCCCTACTGTAATAAGTCCAGAAAAAGTATTTTGAAAGAGCAGTTTCTAAATATAACAATATTCTTCATCAAAAACTGATTAATAATTTTTAATCCACAGGTTATTTTGTTTTTATTCACTAGGGCAATATTGACTAATTTTCCTTACCTGTGCAGCTTTATCTTGTATTAGCTTGCGCTGATGCTGTTCTTCCAGAAACTTCTGTTCCAAATGTTTGATCTTTTCCTGAAAAAAAGAAAAAAATAATAGATATGGAACTTGTAGGCCGCAAACAGTTCACCATTTATAGCCTCTAGAGGCCCTAAAAGGGCAAATTAAGACTAATGGTGCCCTGGGTTTTATGTTACAAACAAGCTGAAAAAAAATGCTTTTAGTTAATTTTCCCAAGCCAAATTGCCATTGATAGAAAAGAGGCTGGGAGGAATGAAGGAGGCTGAAGAGCACTATCATCTTCTTATGGACACTTTGAAAATGCCCTCATTAGACATAAGAGCACACAAGACATGGTGTAAGTCTGTTTGGGTGATACCGTAATATTTTCTTACTTCTGCAGTTTTCTGAGTGCTAATAAGCGTCCAACACTGCTTTTCTAGAACTTCAAGTTTTTCAAGTTTTGCACAGAGTTCCATTTGATTTTGGTCATCTTCCTTCTGAAGATGTGTCTGTAAAATATGCACAAAACATGCCATTGATAGCAAACCATATTTAAACAAATATTCTAAGATGAATCAATAGCCCTACAAACAACAGCAGATATAGGTGTAATACAACAAAGCACAAGAGGTATGGACAGGAAGCTTAGACATGTAGCACTGTTTGTACAGATAAATGTTGCCCATGGAAGATTGCCCACAGCAAGATTTCTGGGTATAACTGGAAATTGAATGGCAAGTTAACAAAGAATGGACATATTTGTGACGTGTTTCAGGGGCATGGTAGTCAAATGAAATGCCTACTCTAACAATTTACAATATGGGTAGGAACATACATAAATGGAAATCTCTGTTATCTACAATCTAGATCTTCTGCTAATAACTCATACCTACTAATTACTTCTGATAAATAATATCTGGCTGTAACCAAGTATCTCTGGATCACAATCCAAATGCCAACTTCCATAACATTTCTTTCAGCAAACATCCAATCAATCCTCATTTATCTGTAGGCAAGGTATGTATGTGTGCATTTCTTCAGCATCAGAATCATTCTTGATGCATGCAGTTAAGAATTAAGCAATGCATTTCATAGAAAAGAATATTTTATTTTAAAACATCTTTAAAATGTTCAAAAAGCCTATAATGCCGAAAGCACGATAAAGCTAAAAAATCTAATATTAAGAAATCTGGGTAGAAAGCCTAGATGAGCATTTTTCATTTCTAGATATCCATCTGTTCAAGGGAGAAAAAATTAATACTTGTCATCTGTGAGCTTGTCAAGAGCTCAGTTTAATCAGCAGGTGATTTATTAGAAAACGCTCAAGAATCTGCAAGAACTACCAGCAACAGCAGGTCCATGAGTCATGTGCTATTGATCTGAATATGCAAGATTACGAAGAAACCTACGTCAGGAAAACTACCATTAAAGCACCACATGGATAAACAAATGTTAAGAATGATTTGTTAAATTTGTGTACCTGCTGCTCCAGAACCAGTTTTTTTTCCATCTCTGCTTTAAGCACCATTTTTCTCATGTAATCAAGTTGCTTTTCCAGCAAAGAACAGCGTGATTGTGCTGCCCTTAATGGCACACTTACATCTGAAAGGAGGGGAAAAACAGGGGAGAGAAATTTTAATTGTAATAGTATGTTTCATTAGATTAAAAAAAAAAACAAATTTGATGAACAGAGTAGGTATATTTGTTACATACTTCCTACAATTTCTTAAAATAACATGTAAACTTAATAAGATACCTTTAACCATATTATAACCTTGCTTATCTATTAAGATGGCATGCAAAAAATACTACACAATACTATGACTGGTCCTTCAGATTAAGGTAGAACAGATGTAGTCTGGAACACCTGCTACAAATACTTCTGGGAAGTTACCTTTCTTTTCTTCCATCAGCTCCTGGTGAACTATGTGCTTTTCATTTGATTCCTGCTGCAAGGCTCTTCTGTATTGTGCAGCTTCTCTGGACAAGCAGTTCAGGTCATTTTCAGCCTGTATCCTCTCTATCTCAAGACGATGGATCTTTTCTTGAAGAGTTTTCAGGGCTGCCACAAGAGCTGGTAAACAGGTTGAACTAAACTTTAATTAATTTTTCAGTTTTGATAATTAAAAAAGAAGCAGTATGCATTACTACATACCACAATGTAACAGTGTGATATTACACTTCTAGTATCTAAGCAGATGTTAAAAATGCTGGGTTCTTAGTATTTTCTTGCAGATGTTTTGTTACCAGGCTACGTAGCATCACCAGAGTAAGAGACAGTACAGTTTGCTAGCTATTTACTATGCATAATAGCTTGCCCTGCCAGTCTTGGTGGGAGTGTGGTTTCCTCCCTGATGGTTTCTTGATTGGTTATTACTTCCTCCCTGGTTGTTTGTCTGAGGCAAGGCTATAAGGAGACTCAGACAGCATCAAAAATCCAACAGTCCAACTCACAGGATTAACATGGTGGTGGTTAGCAGACCAAATAAATTTAATATGTTCAATATCTTAGACATGATCTGACATACACGCAAAATCAATAATTATGAAAGAAAGGAAATGACTATACATTTTAATGGTCCAGAAGATTTTGGAATCATTTTTTGCATTTGAGATTTCATAAACATATCAAGATCATTAATCAATTAGATTTAGGGATTGCCTACCACTCAAACAACTCTGGACAGCTCACAATTTAAAATAAAGCAACAATATAGAAAATACAATATGAAGTATACAAGATCAGCATCTGTCACAACATACTATATATACAGGAATGCATCTAGAAAAAGGAATCTCGTCTATTCTACCTCAAGGCCTGGCCAGAAGAACAGCCACATTTTCAAGTCCTTCCAGAATAACATCAGGATGGGAGCTATGAAAATCTTTGGGTGGCGCAGTGGTTAGAGTGCAAAAACTGCAGGCTACTTCTGCTGATTACCAGCTGCCAGCAGTTTGGCAGATTGAATCAAACCAGGCTCAAGAAGCCTTCCATCCTTCCGAGGTGGGTAAAATGAGGACCCAGATTGTTGGGGGCAGTATGCTGACTCTGTAAACGGCTTAGAGAGAGCTCGAAAGCACTGTGAAGCAGTATATAAGTCTAAGTGCTACTGCTATCTCATTCCACAAAGCAGGTGCCGTTACAGAGAAGGCATGCTTATTGGGTCACTGTTTAATCAAGGGGACCCAGAGTACATCGACCCTGCAGCTATTAATAGATGGACAGAAATCATGGGCAGGTAGCCAATATGTCGTAGATTTAAGTGCACCAGCAAAGATATTGGGCAAACAGAGACATTGGCAGCTCACAAAGCAGTGAAAGGACATGGGCATACTGAGACATGGGGTAACTAGGGTCAATGAGTAACTGTTTGAACGATCTGTGAAAACAAAAGCTGAGAGCCAAGGACAATTCCTAGATTGCACACCAACTTGAATGGGGAAATGCAGTCCCATCTAAGATTAAGGATGAGAAATACAGGATCTGCAGGCCTTGATATCCGCACTCAGTCCTGGAAGGATTAATTCAGAATCAGTTTCTCCCCATCGAGATCTGCCCAGTCTCATGACACTGGGACAGGACCTTGATGGTATATCTTGGCTGGCTCAGTGTCAAGAGGTTTTTTTTCCCAGTGCTGCTGTAACTTCAAACAGTTGCTAAATGAATGGTTGTAAATCAAGGAGTATCTGTACGCGCAGACTAGGCCTCCTCCGGATTCCATCTGCCGGTCAATGTCGGCTGGCGACTCCCCGGGGGAGGGCCTTCTCTGTAGCTGCTCCGGCCCTATGGAACGATCTCCCCGTGGAGATCCGGACCCTTACTACCCTTCCGGCCTTCCGCAAAGCGACCAAGACCTGGCTGTTCCGGCAGGCCTGGGGCTGTTGATTTATCCAGCCCCATCCTAAGCTATGAATGTTGTGGAATTTTTAAATGTTGTTTTTTATTTTTTGTATGTTCCCCCTTCCTTTTTATCTGTAAGCCGCCCTGAGTCTCTCGAGAGTGGGTGGCATACAAACCCTATAAATAAATAAATAAATAAATAAATAAATAAATAAATAAACAAACAAACAAACAAACAAACAAATGTTCTGAAAGACATTAAACATGGGCCAAGAAGACAAACTGACCATGTTTCACATTAATAGTATGTCACACTATATTGCTTTGTACTTTACCTTGGTTGTTTGGTGGGAAGTTGATAACACTTTTTGGCCTGAGATCAGCAAAAGCAGATTTTAATCTTTCTGGAGGCTGAAGAAAACTTCCAATATAGCTATGTTTTGATTCACTATCCACAGACTGCAGAAAGATACAGTAGCATTTATAATTCCTCATCAGCATTTATTCAGCCATTTCCTTTTAAAAACATAGATCAGGAGTACACAGAATTTCCACTAGTTTGAGAATTACATAGAGCTTTAACTGCATGTCACATTTGAAAAAGGATCCCAATTTCTTAGGGTTATTGACATTTAAGGGATGAAATCGTGTTCTAGAACCCCTACAAAGATTCATGCACCAGGAGTTATGTCTTAAAATTTGCTTAAATGTGTAAAAATGACTAAATAAGAAAAGGTTCTGCGGAACTTGGGGGTCACAAGAGTAGTGAAAATTGTTTGAATGCAAGCCTCATAAAGCACATTTATGATCAATCTTTATATCTAATTTAGATTAACAAAAGACCTATAATTCTATTGGAGAAATTGTAGATCAAGGAGCTTAAGAATAATACAGCTTATACAGACTTAAATTTATTTCAGGTATATAAACTGCTTTAGGGGAAACTTCATGAGCCTTATATCTAATAAAATATAGATATAGACGTTTATGGGAAACTTCATGAGCTTTATATCTAATAAAATATGTAGGATAAAAGAGTTAGTGGTCTCACTAAATACAATTTTCTTATTATAATGGAACACTGTGCTGAATGGTAAAGGAGGATTATTGAGTATTTTTATTAATTACTGACAACTCTCCCCTATCTTCTTCTTTTACAGACAATAGTATAGCACCTATTTCTTTCCCAACTAATTTTCTAATTTTGTAGTACTTTTTGCAAATTCTGCTGGTGCCTAATGAGATATTTGCATAATCAGCAAAGAAAATGATGTGTATGCACTTGTTGTAAGGCCTCATTCAGATCCCACTAAATTGTTTGGATCTATTCACTGATAAAGAGCAGATAATGCTTATGATTGGAATTAATTTGGAGTCTCTGTCTAGCAATCATCAATGGTTTCATTATTAGTCAGAGCTTTCTGCCACCAAAAAGTTACTTTGTCAAATTGGGCTAAAGTACAAATGTCAGGAAATGTATCCTCTTCCCCTAAAACCAATAACATTAGTTGCAAGATCTATATGCATAGATTTCAAATGTAGATGTTGAGGGACTCATAATACCTAATTATTTGATAATTATAGCATAAATATAATCCCCTGGCATTGTATTATGCAACTGAAATTAAACACATTTCAAGTACAGTAATCCAAAATATATTTGACGTAGAATACCTTCTAGTAACATTTTGACTACTCAAAATAATTTCCTGGGTTCAACAGTTCGAATCATAAGGACTTTTTCCATCAGGTTTCACTTAGCAGATCTCAGAATTCTACTTTTGAAAAGTGCCTCAAATCCATATCAAAATCCAAATACTGGGTTCAACATTTTTCTTTTTAGATTTTGTCATTTGAATCAAATGTGGAGGGATACCACATTCAAGGATCATTTTAGATTGTCACCGATTTTCTTTAAAACAATAGAATCTGACTGACAAATTCAACATAGTAGCAGGATCATTTCACTTTATATAAAAGGCTGAGTGAGGCCTTTTCTATTCCTAAGTTATCACTTTAAAACGGGTGGATTTTTAAAGTTGTATTACTCACCTCCATTGTATAGGATCTAGAACAGCATTCAACTAAAACAAAAGAAAACAAAAATAAACCGGTTATTTGTTCCATCTTCCAGCTGGAATAATTTATCTCTAATATTTAAATTCCTGTATTTCTGTGTCGAATTAAGACGCATATTATTTTCATCACACACATTTAATACCCTACCCCTTCCTCCTCCTTCCTTCGGGAAGCCACAAGTGGCGGTCTGTGAGCTTAATAGGACCACCGATTGACCCGGCCATTTCTGCGGGAAACGAAAATCAGGAGAGCTTTTCCCATTCAGAGCTGCCCAGAAGCCCGTACATGAAGCCAATACACAATTACATTACCTTCCCCTCTGACTGAGGCCATACAGTCGGTCCCTCCGAACGATTAGGCCAGTTCTTTCCCCCCCCCCCAAAAAAAAAAAACACCCCGAAGGAGAAGGTTCGAGTAGAAGTTCAGCAGAAGACGATCCTGGCCTCCTCCTCCTCACAGAGGGTGCAAAAGCTACAACGGGGCCAAAGAGGCGGGCGACTTTTCCTAGGCTCCCACCTAGGAACTCGATATCCTGCACCAACCATAGAAAACAGTCTGTTTCCTAGAGCGCCCTCGCCAGGGGGCCGTTTTTTAAATAGACCGCCTCCCCTCCCGCTCAAACGTATCTCCGCCTCCGGCACAGAGACCCGGATGAGGCCCGCCTCCGCCCAGACTCGCTGTTACTTGCACCAATCAGAGAAGGTTTGTGCACTCGAGACGGCTGATAGGGGTTTGCTGCTATTCTCCTGTTCGCTCAGACGCCTGCTGGTTGTTGGCTCGTACGGAAGGCTCGTGGGCAGCTCCGGTTTGATCCCAAGGCGAGGGTCTTGCATAAGAAAAATGTAATCAAAGTGTCTTCGCTTCCCCTTGGAATGTAATTAATTCAGTGTTTGCTAGGCAGAGTTGCACTTTTTCTGCATTTTTTACACACACACACACACACACACACACACACACACACACACAGGAACAGCGCTTATTAAATGTCTAGACTGATGCAGAGCTAAGAAAGGATTAAAAAGAGGGAAGGGGACTTTCCTAGTTTTTGCTATTTATACCCAATGCTAAACCATTGTGATTAAACTCTGGTTTGTTGACTAACTGCTCCCAAATGTATCAAACATAGTTTGATATGTCATATCAAGGACAAGTAGGCTGAAAAACAGCTTCTATCCCAGGGCAGTAACTGTATTGAATTCTACTGTATAGTGTAATATTAATATCGGTTTTCCATTCAATTGTATAGAATGTGAAGGATGTGTGTGTGTGTTTTATTTTTACAATCATGTACACTGAAGATAGCATTTAATTTCGTTGTACACTTTCTGTGGTTCAAGCTGTTTTTTCTTTCTACTTTTATGTTATTTTTGAAGGGTTGTTTTCACATAGTACAGTAAATTACAGTAGTGTATTGTATGCAGCTTTTAAAATCACAGGCCTTCACTCAAACTCATTACCATTCTGAATAGAAATAAAATTATGTGCTAACCACTAGTAATGAACCTGAATAAAGCTGCTTGTTTACACAGTGTACACAGTTGGCTTGATGAAATTTACTCCCAAAAATTTATGTAGGGTTTTGATCCTGATATTTATTTTTCTGAATTCTACAATCAAAGGCTACAATAAAAAAAACTTGCATTAGAGCAAAATGCAAAAGACCTCTTTGAGGATCATGTATTCAGATTCTGAGTTTAAAAGTATATCAACAGGTTCCACCACAAAACCGCGGTCGACTAAAGCGCGGTCGACGAAACCGTGTACCTGACATCACAGCGCGACGAAAAAAGCACGCTGTGAGCGCTAAAGCTAAAAATAACCCTTAAACCTAAACCTAACCCCCCGAAACCTAACCCTAAGCCTAACCCTTAACCTAACCCTAAACCTAACCCTTAACATAACGCTAAACCTAACGCTAACCCTTAACCTAACCCTAAACCTAACCCTAACGCTTAACCTAACCCTAACCCTAACCCTTAACCTAACCCTAAACCTAAACCTAACCCTTACCTTAACGTGAATCGGCTTGCTTTCAAAGCGCTTTATAAAGCGCTCTTTTTTCTCCACGGTCGCTGTTGTCGCGCTGCTGATGACGTCAGCGACGCGCTTTAATCGGGCACGCTTTAGTGGACCGTGGATTTGTCGTGCCACGTATCAGGTTCGCGGTTTTGTCGTGCCACGTATCAACATACAGGAAAACATTCCAGTGTCTGAATGAAACATATGGTAACAATATTAGTTTTTCACTAATAACCCTAATTTTGACTATTTAGGACTCAAAAGAAATTCTGATTTTCAAATGTATTATTTTGTAAAATCTTATCTCAAAATACAGGATAAACCAAACTTTCAAAAAATGCTGAACCCAATAAATATGCTTTATTATTCAAATTTCCTTTTATACTTTCTGATAAGATTACTTTAGAAAAAAGTTTGAAAAATGCTATTATGCTTTGCCTTTCAAGAAAACTATTGTATCAAACCTTTTGAGATAGTTTATTGGATTATGCACAAAATATGAACATATTGCAACCTTCAGCATTCTGAATCATTTACAGTTCCTGACCGCATTCCAAACAAAATTCATGTTAATAGTTGCAATATGAGCAGCAATATGAGGAAACTCCCTTCTCTTTTGGCTCTTGTTCTCAGGATCCAAGACAACTGGCAATGAACTGTTTAGAAAGACCAGCTTGGAATGTGAACTTTTTAAACTTGTTTTCTATCCAGAATAGTTGGCTGAACATCTGCACATATTATTTCAGTGGATACTTTAGGAATTTCTCCTGATAGGATAATTACTTGTTAGCTTAAGGAAACAAACAGTGTAAAACTTGGTTCTGTTCTTCTTTTCCTGTTTCCCAACATTTCGAAAACCACCCCCACTACCTCCATCTATACCATATTAAATCTTCAGATAATCATTCAGTGACTTTAAAAGGCCATTTATATAATGTAAACAACTTATATAATCACAACTATACTGAGAATTCCTCAGTTCTGAGAATAGTTGTGTATATTTAGGACTCTTACATCAGTGTAGAGAAACAAATATTACAATGTAATATATTAGTAAATAACTAAAAAATGAAGTATTTTGGCATCCTCTTACCTTCTGAAGCAAGCTTGAAATGTCTATATAAGCAGTCCAGTTTTTTGGGAATATGTTTTCAACAGATTACTTTTAGGGGCATCTAATAAGGAAGAAAAGTCACATGTTTGAAATATGCATTTAATAACACAAAACTATTAGTGCTTCCCAAAATGCTTTTTGTTTTTCAAGCTCCTTTCATGCATCCAGTGGTGCCATAGAACTTGGTGAAGCTAAAGCAGCTAACTCAATGTAGCTTCTGCTTCATAGGATATGCTTTTATAGCATTTCCTTTAGGGTTATGTTGTAGGCAGGTTCCCATTGGATGAACTGTAGCAAAGAAATTTGGACACCTTGCCATTATCATCAATTCCTTTGAAGGCAATTTGTCACACACACATACACACACACACCCCACACACACCGCAACCACTCCAAGCATTTTCTTTTTTATACCTTTGCAGCAAAAAAATATATCAATTTTTCCTTTGCAGCAAAAAAAGAACAAGAGTAAGTGGGGTACTGTACTGGCTGACAGCCATTTGTCTGCTGACTAACTCCATGGGAAGACAGAATATAGCAGCTAGACCACTAGTGTGGCAGCACAAAACTTTTTCCAAGAAGTTGAGGTTTTATTGAAATGTTCTTATTTTAAAGCAGCTTTCTCCCACTGGTATCCTTCAGATGTGTTAGTCTGCACATTTAGTTCCTTCCAAATGTAGCGTATCAGTTATGCTATTTTGGAATAAAAAATACCAGATAGGAAATGCTGCTCTATAGTCAAATCAATCTATTGGAATTCTGTAAAAGAAAATAAAAGAACTGAAGTTGAAGACATGGATGAGATGAAGATAAAATTTGTCCTCCCGTCTTGTATGCCTCTACAAATAGATTCATTTTTTTCTCCTTAATTATAGCCATCGGAAGAAGGGTGTTTTGTTTATTTAATCCTAACCCTTAAAAAATAAATAATAGTAAAAATAAACCAAAGCAGCAGGCATGAACCTAATTACCTGAAGTTATGCAACTTATTTGCACTTGTATCTTAGCAAATAAGTTTAGGATTTCACTATTATTCAGTATCAATTGAAAACAATGGGTTTAAATGAGCCTAATTCCAAATATTTCCTAATTAAAAAGTTGTCTTTAAATTTAAAAGAATTTACACAATAATTCTTTAGTATAAGGAATGAAAATGGCAAAGAAGAACCAGTTCTCAGGCTAGAGAAAATCAATATAATCAACAGATGGCCAGGTTAACTAGGCCCATGGCAACCAATGCCATGTATTTGATAGAACAGAATGCCCACAATTAATCAACAGCCACCATATAATCATTCTACTTCTTTCAATTATTAGAATGTTTGTAAATTTATAATGTTTCTACAGAAATCTCTTGTACACTGTGCCATGATGTTGACGTTCTCTAGAGTTTTATTTTTGGATTTGGTCTTCGTGATTGATATTGAATGAATGGTAATTGCCATATGTTTCTTAAGCCTAATATTGGTCTCATGTTTTTAAATTCCGTTCTTTATGGAAAAGCCAGTTTGTTCAATATAACCCCACATTATACAAACACTAGGTTCTTAATTTCAGGAATTATCTTTATTAGAAGACAATAGTTGTTGCAGTACTTGTCCACTGTCCCAAATCTTATCCTATACTTTTTTTTGTCCATTACTTTTCTTCTCTTGAAATGACAGAAAGTTTGTATATAGTTCATAATAACGTCTGTTATATTTTTGTAGTTAAATCCTATAACTGGAAGGGTATTAATATTTTTTGCTAGTAGTTAGCCATATTACTTAGTGATCTTTTAAATTAGTGATGTATTGTATCTGTTCCCTTTCTATATATGCTCTACAGTAGATAAAATAGAATATTCATTTACTAATGACTATCAAACTATTTAGCAGGAAATCCTGGCTTTAAAATTAATAGGACTTATATACCCTTTATTTATTTTGAATATGTGTTAGTTTTGGTTTATTAGAATTATTAAAATAGTTATTTTAGTAATAATTGAAGTTTTACTTTGGAAAAATACAATTATATTAAATATCTGATTAATTTTACAAACTGAAGCTATTATCTCCAGACTGGAAGTCTACTTGTCCAGCTATTTTCCTGAATTTTAGTTTGGAATTTACATTAAAAGGCAGTGACCTGCCGGCCGCTACATCCCACATAAAAAATAAAAGTGCCAGCCCGCGCGCCAGCAGAGGCGGGTAAAACACACACACACACATACACACACACACACACACACACACACACACTACTTACAATAATACAATTACTTACAAATTACATTAATTTTGAATTCCTCCCCCCTCCCTCCGACCCAATGGTGAGGCCCTGCCTCCACGTCACTGCGACCCACATACATTTTTCACCTGTGTCACAGAGGATTTCAACTCTGCTCTTGTCTGCCATGATGAAAATGTAAAAAGAAAAAGGCAAGAGCCGCTGAGGTCAGGCTGGATTAGCTGCTGCCAGAGTCCCCAATGGATGATTCTGCTTAACTGTTTAAAAAAAAGCCTCTAAAAAAAGTGCCCTCTACAGGAGGAAGCGAGAGAACCACGTGCCTCATCTACATAAGGAATTTTTCGGCTTTTAACCCTTGCTTAACTCTGCTCAAGTGATCATAAAGATAGACTAAATGAGGCACGTGGTTCTCGCCTCCTGTAGAGGGCACTTTTTAAAGAGGCTTTTTCATCCACTGTGACTCTAGCAGCAACTACCTCAGCATTTTTCCTTTTAATTTTTTTTTTCCTTTTCGTGATGACAGTGGTGAGGCCCTGCCTCCCCTGACTGCACGTCACTGTTAAAAGGGATGAAATGTGTGGTCCTTAAGATTGTGTTGCTGAACTTCACCTCAGATCAGCCCCTAGCCAGCATGACCAATTATAATGCTTGCATGAGGTTTAATCAAACATGGAAGATTATGTGTTGCTCACACTTGACTTTAAAAATATTTTTTTTCATAATGTAGCCACCTTGATCCTATCAGAAATGTTTTAGGTGGTTTGGCAGGTTTAAGTACTAGGATGGTAAAACTGTTTTGCTATTTAAGCTGTAAGTTCTGGAGGAGCTAAAAGTTAACAGACAAATCATATGGAATAGCATGATTGCAAGCCTGATCAGTGCATAAATACCAAAATAAATTGGCTTCCTTTATCTCTGCTATGAATTTATTTCCTCTGGTTAGTTATATTATGTAATACCATCATGTTGATACAAAAACAATTTTGCTTCTCTTCTCTGCTGTTAAGTTGGGCAAGCATGCACACCACAGTTGCAATGATAACATCAGAAGAGAATCAGCATTTGGTGATATCACCCACCTATAGCCTTTGCATGGTTGCAATGATTAGGTAAGATCCACAGTAATGAAGCTGAAATTATTCAAGACCGTTTAGTGTTAGGCAAACTGAATTAGAAAATGAGAGGCTACTTAATTCTTTGCCTTTTTCACTTTGCTTAACAATCCCTGCATAGAAAAAGGACTGGAAAGGCCTGACAATGATTTTATTAAAGTACTCTTTCCAAGAGCTCAATTATTATTGTTCTATTTACCGGTGTATAGTATTTTAAAATTCAGGCCCACAGTAAAAGTTTAGCCTGGTGAACTTCCATGCATTCAAAGTGGTTCTTTGTGTTAAGGTAATATAGAGTCTGTATAATCTTTATTATCTAAAGTTTAGATTCTAAACCTTTCCTAGAAACTTCTTAGAAACAGAATTACAGAATGTAAAGTACCTTTCCTGCTAAGCTTATTATATAAATCTGTAATACCTATACATTATTTATACTTATAACTGTTATCTAATTCATACTTGACGAAATAAATAAAGAAAAAAGATACAAAATGTCCCTTATAAAAATCAGCAGAGGGTACAATTATTTCTGGTACTTTAAGGCTAATACTTTCTTATACAAAAGTTACAATAAACTTGAAAGTTTTGAGAAAAAGCTTGAGTGAACTCGTCCGCTTCATCCTATGGCATTCTACCCAGATCCAAAAAATGCTGACTCCACCGAACGAAAAACAAAAGAAACCCATCCAGGTTTTTCATTTTATACGCCCACGTGATTGACTCATAAACTCTCCTCCCCTTCCCCCTTTTAAAAGGGATTTTTTCCCGGCCTCGGATTTAGTTCTGATTCTGCCCGATTGGCACTACAAATCCCAGATACCGCGGGAATACTTCACGTTGATTGGCTGTTTCTAAAAAAACCGGGATTGGCTGGGGCGGATCCCTGTCGCGTTCCCTCCGAGGCGCGTGGTTCGTGTAACTTTACGCCTTTGGCCGTCTTTGGCGGCCGCCTTCTGGATCGGGGTCGGGGAAGAGGAGCGGGGATTTCTGGAATCGGGTGCAGGACGCTTACCTTCACCTGCTCCTATACTTGCGAGTCTCCTTAGGTAAGATATCATATCAGGTTCACACACACACTGGTCTTTGCATACTTGGCTCTCCCCCGCACCCCCCCCCCCGACTCCTATCTTGGCTCTGCTGCCCAAGGCGAGAAATAGAAGGGAGAGAATTTAAAGGGAGTTCGGGCTTCATTTTTTTCTTCCCCTCCGGAGGGTGAAAGTGGCTCGCAGACCTAAGGAAGGAAGCAACTAACTGCGAGTCGTGGACGTCAGCCGCTTTTTCACCCCCTTCCTAGTGCAATTTGTGCGACAAAAAAACAAAACACCCCAGATTTCCCAGTCATTCCTCATGCAAGTTTGTAGTTGGCTCGGAATTATGGAAGTCGAAGTATCCGCTGCCTGACCGTGGCAGAAAACTTGGCGCTGCTCGGGCATGCAAACGGAGGGATATCTAGGGATTGACAGGTAACCCGGTGGTGTCGGCCTCCCCTATTCTTTAGCCGTTCTCCTAAAGCAGTGGTCCCCAAACTTGACAACTTTAAGACATATGGACTTCAACTCCATATGTCTTAACGTTGCCAAATTTGGGGGGCTCTGTTCTAAAGTCTTCCTTGTGTGATTCTTCCAGAGAAGGCTCACCATGAGGATGCCGCCCACGAACTGAGACTCGGAAGAGTGGAGGATCGTTTTTTTTGTCCAAGAATGGCTGAGGGAGATGGAGAGGTGAGATGGGATGGGCTGTGCAGCCGGGATGCCAGCGCAAGAGTCAGCGCCTTGGAAAACATAAAGCAGGTGGTCCTGAAGAAAAGCCAGGCAATGGCTCTGGACCAAGGCGGTGGATGTCCTCCAGCTGCAGGAGGGCTCCTGCCCTCTGCAAATAGTGCGCCAAGTGAGCTGAACCAAATGCTTGCTCGGCTGCTCACACTTTCCAAGAGATGCCCTTTCAGAGACGTGCAAGAGAAGACTGAGGCCATTCTGAAGCATGTTCAGGTAAAAAGCATGGTTTTATAACCTTCTGCTCTTCATTACGCTTTGGTTGTCTTGCCTATCTGACACTTGGCACCCATGAATGGGACCTGGAGTGGCAGTGATCAAACAGAACAGTGACCTCGGGGGTAAACATCACAGAATCATAGAATGATGGTGCACACATGCTCTTTAATATGGAAAGTCAGCATATAAAAATATAATCTGCAAAAATCTGAGACAAAGTTTTTTCTTCATTGTTTAGCGTGAAATCGGATAGTAAGCTGAGGCATACAAAGCTTTTATCTAATTATTTTCTGTGCCATTAAAGGGCTATGCAAAGGATAACTATCATAAGCACAACATACGTTGTATCAAAATATAAGTTATATGATTAGATTTGCAAGACATTCAATATATGAACTGTGTGTGTGTGTCTCTCTCTGTGTGTGTATATGTATGTTGTATGTATGTATGTATGTATGTATAGTTAGTTAGTTAGTTAGTTAGTTAGTTGCACTGTATCCCACAGTGATATGCATTTCTGGGTGATTAACTTGTTGAAGATTTACAACAAAATGTATTAGGACTGATCTACTTTTTTTTCCCTAGTAGATATGAGGATTAGAAATGTTTTGGATGAGAGATTTACTTAATTCATCACCCCTTTCTCACATGTGAAATCTATTAACAGTACATGGGTAAGATAGCAAGTAAGGAAGGACTTTAGTTCTGCTATCTTAGAATATTGAGATAAAAGAACTGAAGAACAAAATAATGGGTTAAAAGTATGTAAGTATGTATATGTGTGTATGTGTATATATATATATGCTGGTCTTGTATTCGGGTCTTTTCTCGTGTAAGATTGAGATTGTCTTGGCAACGTTTCGGCGAGGTCTTACTCGCCATCTTCAGGCTGGTGTTTTTCGCTTAAAGCGTGGTCAGAGATGCTGTCATTCTATAAATCTTGGTGGGGGCGTGTGGAGTGCTGGCGTTGTTTCAGTAAGTGGATTGATTGGCTGTGTGGCTGTATCATGATTGGTAGATTGGTGCTGATTGGTGCTGGCTGTATGTCCATTGTTGTTTTGTGTTGTAACAGCCTGGGTGGTGGGTGGGGCTCATTTGTTTACCAGGGCTGGTTTCCAGATGTCTGACAGGCGGGAGGCATCGTCACGTTTATTCATGTTGTGGGGGTGTTTCTCTATTTCAATAGCTTCCATAATTATTTTCATTGAAGTGTTCAGTTGTGGAGATTAATTTGGTTCCTTCAAAATTAATTTCATGTCCTGTAACTTTAAGCTGCTGGAAAAGAGAGGACGTTTTTTCTTTTTTTCTTACTGCGTTTTTGTGTTCTGCGATGCGTGCATTTATTCTCCTGTTCGTTTGTCCTATGTATGTTGCAGGGCAGATTTTGCATAGTATTTTGTAGACTCCTTGGTTTTCTAGCTGGATCTTGTCTTTGGGGTTTCTTAAGATGTTGGCTATTTTTTGGTCAGTGTTGAAGGCTGTCTTGATATTGTGCTTGTGGAGAATTTTGCTGATGGTGCCTTTGATGTAAGGGAGGAGGAGGATGCCATTGTCCTGTTCTGTGTCTCGGTTTTTTGGGGGGTGTCTCCCTTTATATTAGGTTAGTAATTGTTTTTCTTTGGACTCCATTGGAGATTAATACGTTTGTGAGAGTGTGTAATTCAGTTTTCAGGTGGTCTTTGAAGGCTAGGCGTTTGATTCTGGAGATGTGGGTCTTGGCTACAGAGTTGATCTATGCAGGGTGGTGATGAGATTGTGCATTTAAGTAGCAATTGGTGTGTGTTTTTTTCCAATAGATGGGGTGTCCTAGGGAGCCATTGGTTTTTTTATAGATTAGGACGTCCAGAAAGAGAAGTTGGTTGTTTGCTTCTATTTCCATAGTGAATTGTATTTTGTGGTGTAGGCTGTTGAGATGTGTGAGGAAGTTGTCCAGTTTTTCTTTCCCATGTGGCCAAATCACGAAAGTGTCATCAACATATCTAAACCAGAGTTTGGGTTTGTGTTCAGATTTATCTAAGGCGTTAGTTTCAAAATGTTTCATGTATACATTTGCAATGACGGGTGAGAGGGGTGATCCCATGGGTGTTCCTTCTATCTGTTTGTAAGAACCAAATTAATCTCCAAAACTGAACACTTCAACAAGAGAATAATTATGGAAGCTATCGAAATAGAGAAACACCCCCACAACATGAATAAACGTGATGATGCCTCCTAACTGCCAGACATCTGGAAACCAGCCCTGGTAAACAGCCAGAACCAATCAGCACCAATCTACCAATCATGATATAGCCACACAGCCAATCAATCCACTTACTAAAACAACACCAGCACTACACACACACACACACACACACCAAGATTTATAGAATGACGGCATCTCCAACCACGCTTTAAGCCAAAAACACCAGCCTGAGGATGGCGAGTGGGACATCGCCGAAACATTGCCAAGACAATATCAATCTTACACGGGAAAAGACCCGAATACAACAAGACCAGCATACCTACATCCGTGAAAATCTACGAAACCAAATATATATGTGTGTGTGTGTATGTATGTATGTATGTATGTATATATTTCTGTGCAATACTTTGGAGCATGTGGAGACACAAACATTGCACTTCTATTTAAAGCAGTTTTTTTCTGTACTGAATGGCTGCCCTCTCAACCAACCCACATGAGCTGGCAAAAATGTATTTCTTTTAAGGTACTGCTGTCAGGTACTATGTTTGCACTGATGTGTTCCAGATCACCTTTGGAGATTCAGATTCAAAGTGCTGCATAGCTCTAGCAGAAATATATTTGGAATTAAGGAATCAAACACAGTTAACAATTCTGTGTCTACAGTTCTTTGGAAACTATTCAATACTGAGAAAAGGAAGTAGCTGACTTTCTGATATGGGTAGCTATTTTTCCTGAAATTAGTCACCCTCCATAAACCAAAGTTGTGTTTCTGTGCCGCTACACATGGAAGAAAAATGAAGACTGGTTTAAAATGCTTATGTCAATAAAAATGCTTTAGCTAGTCAAATTGCACAGCAAAGCACATCTGTCAGCAAGCTTTTATGTCCTCTACAGCACCCAAAGTGCATCAATCATAATCAGAGTATGCAAGTTAGGGGTTAGCATAGTAAGTAATGGTAGATAGGTAATACCCCATTTGGAATGTGGAATGCTATTCATTGTCAGGTTTAACCCAAGAAGCAGGACTGAAAATATGCACACAAATTGATATATTAATTTCAGAACTTCTAAGTAATTTTTTTATTAAGGAAACTTTTAAAAAAACTATATCAAATAAAACCCCACACACTTCTCACCTTCAGTATTGCCTCCTGGCACATTCAGAGCATGAATGTCTGATATATCACACTGTTCATCTTCCTCCTCCACTGATCTTGCACCATTGTTATTAGAAAGAAAAAGGTACCTGATTTGCAAGAGTAAAAGGTGTAGGCATATTACCCAACTTATTAGGAGAGGCAAGTCCAGGTACACAGTGACAATTGAGCTGTTATTTATTTAAGAGGGCTCTTGAATAAAATACCAGGTGATCTGCTTTCCCAGGTTTCCATAGTTATATTGTGGGAGTTCCCCATGATGACATTTAAATAGTCTCTTTACAGTGTAGAATGTTTCTACATAAGTGGTTTCCATGTTGAATGACATTGTGTGTCAGCCTTTCTTTTCAGATAAATTATTTTTGGCCTTGATGTATACTCCTACAATTTAGTTTGCCTTTTTTTTCTAAACAGGGAATTTACATGTGATTTCCACTAAATGGCATGAAGTATCCTGATAGCCATTGTCATATACAACAAAGCTAACTCTAGATAGTTTGTAGAGATACAAGGTAGAGTACTACTTAACTGAAAAATAATTGAGAGAAAAGAAAATCATATCCATATTCCTGAAAAGCTGGAGTTTCAGAAAATGGCTTGTATGTGTGAACAAAATATAGAAGTGTTTAACTGTGGAGCATTCATAAGTGTATGCAGTCTCATTGTAAGAAAGTGATTGGTTAGTGTTCCTGTTGTAGTCTCCCTCAGCCAGTAGAATATTTATGTTCCCATAACAGAAATCAGAACTGTTGAAGCTGAAGAGATCTCTGATCTTCCATGATATGTTCTAGAATCTAAATTGTCCACAATGGAGATTTTATGTTGGGATAAAGAAGAAATGCTTCTTTTACACTGCAACACTTAATACTACTTTGGCTTCTTTCAGCAATAAGCTAGTGATAACTGGATTTACAACTGGATTACTTTGAACATACTGTATTTTTCGGAGTATAAGACACGCCGGAGTATAAGACGCACCAATGTTTTGAAGAAGCAAATTTTAAAAAAAGGTTTTGCACTCTGCAGACCTCCCAAAAACGGCCCATTTCCCCCCCCCCCAAAAGGGCACAAATAGCCTTTAGGAGACTTGCAGAGTACTCCTGGGGGGTGGGGCCAAAAATGAGCAAAAAACAACCCCCTTTTTGTCAGAAAAAGGACATGCATAGCCTTTAGGAGACTTATAGAGTGCTACTGGGGACTGGGGGCGGGGGTGGTGGTGGTGGAATTAAGCAAAATCCTTTTTTTCATTTCTGTCCTCCCCAACCCCCAGGAGCACTCTGCAAGGCTCCTAAAGGCTATGCACAGCCATTTTGGTGAAGGGGGAATGGTTTCGGGAGGCAAAAAATGCTGTATTCAGTGTATAAGACACACCCAGATTTTCAGCCTCTTTTTTGAGGGAAAAAGGTGTCCCTTATACTCCCAAAAATATGGTACTTGCCATTTTAACTCTTGTTTTTGCTACTTTTCATTCTACATTTCAAGCTCTTCGTTTATTATTATTAAATGAATATTATTGGAATCATTAGCATTATAACATTAGCAGCAAATACAAATAAATGGTGAAGTTTAAATAATAATGAGGATGGGTTTCATCTTACCACAGCAATGACTATGTGAAACTTAGAAGACTCTGGTCATTCCCCCATTAGACTATCTTCTACAGTTATTCAACCATGTTTGTGCCAAAATAGTAATAATGACAACAGGATTTATATCATTTAAGCAATTATTCAGTGATAATATGGAGATGTTCTAAATTACTATCAGGGAAATAGCCTATATGTTATTAGTAGGGACTTTGTGTTACTGACCTCACTGCTTATTTGTTACTTATCTGTGAGCAAGCTAACAAACACGGGTTTTTAATATGGATCCTTTGAAAGTTCCATTGTATAATTCCATCTTTCTAATCTTTGTTTCCTATTCTTTAGCTAAATACCAGTTCATGCAAGAACTGCTAAATTTGTCAGGAATTTTTACTGAGAGGCCCTTAGAAATTTCTGTCACCTCATTCCACCTACCCCATTGCACTAGAACAGTGTTTCTCAACTTTGGCAACTTGAAGTCCAGACATCTTCAAGTTGCCAAGGTTGAGAAACACTGCACTAAAAATTCCCATCCAGAACAATTACCTGGATTTCATGGTCCAAATAGACCTGGGGTTGGTTCTGAGCTGAGATACAAGGAGCAACTCTACCTTCTTGAGATTAATTTTGAATTTATTTCTACCCATCCAGTCCTCAGCTCTGACAGATACTGAGTTTGGATTTCCACAACAGGTCTTCTAGCTTGGCATGGAATAGTGGTGATAAACTGCCTATTTACCAGCATGCTGCCTCACTTGAAACGGAAGGATTTGCCTACATTTAAGTGCAATTTTGCTTTGGTATGTAGGGAGAAGTTCAAGATGGAGTATTGGTTGATTAGGGCCTCTTATATTAAAGAAGCTAAACCTGCTTTCTCATTTGAGAACGTGCAGAATGTTTTGCTGGATAAAAGTTAGGGGGTGACTAGTCCAGCTTGTTTCAGAAAAAAGATACTCATTTTTTGAGATTTTGGGCAGATGATGGGAATTCTGGTAATTATCAGAATGATTTCTGTCCTCTAAAAAATTCAGATCTGGTAAATAATATCAACAAACTACCTTAAGCCTGGGCCTATCAATGTACTGTGGTCTTCTGTCTGCCCATATTTCTTTTCTACTTTATTCTACTCTTGAGAGCTTTTGACAAGTGTCAGGTGAAAAGCTTTAAATCCTGCAAATATTCCTTCTATTGTGATGCACAAAGGATTACTGGAGAAAGTATGTTCATGTGGCACTTATTGTTAGGATGGCACAGTCAGGAAGTGCTAAAGAAAAGGGTATATGTAAATCTAAATTGAGAGCAGAATTTTCCAAGCATTCTGCCAACTCAAAGCATTTTGTTTAATGTGGTACATTAACTTTCCAAATGAAACATTCAAGAATATGAAAGAACAGTCAACAGTATCTTGAAGTGTATTTTTATGGGTGGTTTCTTTCAGTACCCTGGATTCTGTTTTAAGTCTTGGCTATCTAGGCCTGGCTAAAGAAATGTTTTTATTCAAAATAAAATATTTGCAAAAATGTAATATTCACTAGAATAAACTCCAATCTTTTAGTTATTCTATACAACATTAATTTTTCCAACTATTAATAATAGTTAGTGTGTTGACCTATAGCATGCATTCATTACATTTTTTCACAACTCAGAACAAAAATCAGATGTATATCTAGGACATGGATTAAAGCTATGCAATTTACTGAATGGATATATAGATGTTTAAAGCTGCCATTCTCTGCATACATAGTGTAAAAAGGTCAAAAGTGTTCATATCTGCTTCCATGCCCCGGCTTCCATGATTTCATTTGAGAAAATGCATCTGTTTACAATGCAGTCGAATAGTTGCTTGTTGGGAAAATTAATTAAATTGGGGAAATGCATGGAGACAGATAGATAAGACTATATATAGGCTTGATTGAATCATGTGCTTTCTTGCCCGTCAAGAACAAAAGGAAAGATAATTTAAACCTTCTCCATGTACACTGAAGAGTATACATGAAAGAATAATGGGAGAATTGCTGTCTGCATATAGTCAGCTACACACACTCTCTAGAACATGTATTTTGAGGCCAACCATTGTCATTGCCTCCTACAGCAATTGTCAAGCTCAAGGACAAAAAGGGTGCTAATTGACTAAATCATTGATAGTTAAAGGGTTTACTTAAGAAAAGAGGGCATTGCATTTCTAGTTACCGCTACTACTTCATAGCCATTATTCTTCCATGAAAGAAGAACATGTTGGGTTATCACTTTTGAGATACCATATTTGTCCATCACAAAAAGAAAATTTCATCTTGAAGAGTTTGTATAGTTACAATACTCAAGAAGTCATACAAAATGCTCTTCTTCCCATCCTCACATGAGTAATAAAAAAAGTACAGGGAAAGGCACAGTGTCACCATAAGAATTACTGACTTGTATTGCAAGTACCACATTTCAAGAAAAGACCAAATTAAGGACTCCTTTGGAAACTATCCATTGTACCTGCTGTCCTGAAATATTCATTTATTCTGATCAGGAAATGTTGATCTTTAAGTAGCTTTTTGCAAAGGTTTTGTCTATATTTTATATAGCTAACTATTCTTGTAATAGTCTAAATTAGATTCATAAGTTTTAAAAATATACTTAATATCCCTAATGAGTTTTGCAAGTGTGGATTCCTATTTATGCTACTAGTTTGAAATATTTATAAATGAGTTTAGAGATACAGTAGTTTATTGTCTGCTTGTGAGGTAATTGATGTTGCTATTGGAACTAATATATGATTTTAACTTCAAACCAAAAATTCCTTCTTAATTGCACCGAATTAGATTTCTAAAGCAGGCATAGAGGGTAGAGCGACTGTAAGTTTTCCTTATAAATTACTGAATTTGAAAGAGAAGTTTTCAAAATACACAAACATCTTATCATAGAATCTCCCTTTGTATAATACAGTTTAAAATAATTATGTGTATTCATTGAATAAGCTTTGAACATAGTGATAGTGAAGCATATGCATTAAGAACCACCAGTGAAAATTACAATTAGATGGATAGACCAGTTTTATCCTGATCTCTGATAAGACTTATGGATGTTCTTTGAAAGTGGCATATGATCTGTCAGGGTATAATATAAACCTCTAATCTGATATGGCAAGGATGAAAGGAAGCCAAGGCTATTTTACAACACAATAGAAGTACCACAACTTCCTTCTCAAGCTTTATGTTGTCCTTTCCTATTCAGACTCTAATGATTGTTAAGATATGCTAAGAATACTTTTAATTCTAAGTAAAACAGTGTTAGGGCCAGGGAGTATCCCCCAACAAATCAGCATGAGAACCATATAACTCCTACTGAGCTTTGGGTTCTTGGAATGGATAAATTAAAGTGTTTGTAAGATTTTGTTTCTAAGGTTTAGAAGGAAAATTTGTGTGGTTATGGCAATCATAAATATGCGGAGTTAAGGGTATGTTTTGTACTACTGTTACAATAAATATAATTCTATGGCCATGTTTAGAGAGAGTAGGAATTGTATTCACAAACATTTGGAGACAACCGGGTTGTATATTCATAGCATATACAATGCTATGTAGAGCAAATAAATTTGTTTGTTGCAGTAGTTAAGATGATGGCCTAAAAACCAGGATACCGTGAGTTCTAGTCCCATTTTAGGCATGAAACCTGGCTGTATAACTTGAGTCAGTCTCTCCGCTCAACCAACTTCCGAAGATTGTTATTGTGAAGAGGACGGAGTATTATTATGTTTACTGCCTTGAGTTAAAATAAATTTTAAAAATTGGTCCTTGACTACGGACAGTAGAGTGATATATTAGGAGTTAACTATTTACTAAGTTGGACTAAAACTATTGTAGCTCCAGCTTCCAATTAAATAATTAATGCTATTTGGGAATCGAAACTGTTATTTATGTTTATCATGCTAAAAACTGTTTTTAAGTTCTGCACATGTTTAAATATGTTTTTAACTTCAGATAAAGAATTTGCCTGTATAGGCAATGGAAACTTCATTTGTTATCTCACTTGGCTGCACTGATTCTTTCTTTTTAATGAAATGTTCTTTTGTGTTTGTAAGATGTGGCCTGCCCTAGGTTTTCTTATAAATATTTGTATTTAAGTTGTAAAATTTTAATATGCATCAGCATGCAAAGAGCTACCATAAGCTACATTGCCACTGTTGTGCAATACTGAATATTTACTCTATGACTCACTTGAGAAAGAAGTAAGGTCAAAATTATGTTGAGACAAGCCTGAAAGATTTGATTCCTTTGAAACAATATAAAATATGCATGTAGGGAATGATGAATGGGAATTTGAGTTTTTTTAATTCTAGATAAGAAAAGTCAAATCCATGGCAATTGAATGGAAATTGTGAAAAGATATTCACATATATCTAATTTTAATACAAAATTAGTTTGTGACACACTAGCATTAAGTCACTTTGTTCATACTCCCTATTTAACTTTTAGACTGTTTCAAAGTCTGAACATTTTGAGGTTGGACTCAAAATAGATGAGTTCCAACCTTAGCAGAAATGTTTCTACTATATCAAAACTGTTTTAGGCTACTTGGGACATTGGTGTAATGGTCAGAGGAATATTGGAACATTTTCACTAAAATTGGAAAATCTTTTCAAAGTTCAGAATGGTTTGTACACCTCCACAATTTAGCCTACAATCATTGGTTCAGTCATTGGTAATTGTAGGAACAGAGTGAACATCTGGAAAAGAAAAATGGTGTAAATTCTGCAATTGGGTATAAATAATTAAATATATAATCTAATAGTTAAGAAGTTGAAGAAGAGGTCAAAACCAAAATAACAAAAGTAGAGTCAAAAATCTGGACTAAAATCCGCCCTTGGCTAGATCTGGATAAAGGTTCTTATGCTGAAAAGACTTTCTCTGCTTGGTCTTTTTGCAATCTGATATATGTAGTCATCTGTTTTACGGGTAAAACTTGCCACTATCATGGAAAGAAAATAATTGAGTTCAATCAGTTTGTCTTTTTTTTTTTATGGTAGCACCTAGACATCTTCGTTAAATTTGAAAGTGAAGCAGGTCAGCTTTGATTAATTGGAGACTAAAAGGAAATATAAGGACTGTAGGCTAGAGTTGAAAGAGTTGGAAAACCATTGCAGAATAATGCAATGACATGCAACTTCAGTATTATTGGGAATTAATTAAGTACAGTATATGGATGGGTCCATGAACTAACAAAGAATCCAGCTTGAGTCAAAGCATTTGAACTGACCTTACCTTACATCTCTTAGGCTTGAAAACTGACTGGGTGACTTTGGGTCAGTCATTCTTTCTCAGGCCAGCTCCTTGCCTCATAGGAAAATGGGGAAAATGGGAAACAAGACCACTATGCATGCTGCCTTGAGTTGTCCGAGATAAAAATGATGTGTCTATATCTGCGTCTGTGTCTTTCTATTAGCTGATAGGTGAATTGGTTAAGTTTAGTAAATCTCTGAAAATAATATAAGCAAAGTAGACCTAGTTACTCAAAGGCTTGGTGCATGAAGGCTTCCTTAGGGGGAGGACATGGAAACCTAGAGGTAATGTTAAGAATGGACCCAAAGTGAAGCATCTTATCAAATGATCTGTATGTTTCCATTTTTTAACAATATGGACAGCATTATGGACCTGTACAAATAATAACCCATCCCCAGAGCAATTTAAAACATGGTTAGTGACATTCTAAAAGACAGAGCCATTATAATGAGATAGGAGGCTATATAAATTGCTTACGTAGATAAATAAGATATGAACAAGGCAAAAGGAATAGGGAAGAAGAAGAATAGTCAAATATAGCTACTGATTCTTAAATGTATAAAACTTACGACTAACTTGAAACATTTTAGTTGTCCAGATGGGAATGACTACTAATAAGCGACAGATGAAGAAAAAAAAATAAACAGTTGGTTTGCCACCAAAGGAATAAACTCGCTTCACCCCCTTTTTCCCCTCCCTTCCTTCTGTGGCAATGTTACTGTAATTGACTCTGCTAAGTAACAATATAGCCCTAATTCTTACTTAAATTTTCTAACCCTTAATAGTCGGGGGGGGGGGGGATATTTAAAAAATATGACATCTTTCAAAAGTACTGCATGGTTCTCATGGTGAAAATTTGTATTTTGCTCATAGATTAATTAAGAGAGCCACAATAGATTTTGCATCAATTCCTTATCTGTATGAATACTGCTTAATTACTTAACAAAATACTTTCAGCGTTATCATATGGGAAGTATTATCTGCACTCAGTTCTTCTGAAGAGCAACAAAAATTGACAACCCATAACGGCACAAGTTCTATGACAAGTGGTCCTGGTGAAAAGAATCCAGTTCAATAACATTTTACAGATTAAGTTTATTCTCTATTTTAAAAATATGATTTTAGATTATAGTATCTAGAAAATGTAAGGGACATGGTGGCTCAATGGCTAAGACTCTGAGCTTGTCGATCAGAAAAGTTGTCAGTTTGGCAGTTTGAATCCCTACCGCCGTGTAACGGGGTGAGCCCCCATTACTTGTCCCAGCTCCCGCCAACCTAGCAATTCAAAAGCAGATAAAAATGCAAGTAGAAAAATTAGGATCCACCTTTTGGTGGGAAGATAACAGCATTCCATGTGCCTTCGGCATTTAGTCATGCTGGCCACATGATCACGGAGACGTCTTTGGACAGCGCTGGCTCTTCGGCTTTGAAACAGAGATGAGCACCGCCCCCTAAAGTCAGGAACAATTAGCACATATGTGCGAGGGGAACCTTTACCTTTATCTAGAAAATAAAATTTTCATTGATTTGCTGCAATAGTAAAAAGACTTTTTTTTTTGCAAAAAGCTCCTGGGTGGGGCTAGGGCTGGCTTTGTGAAAATGGGGAGGGGGCAGCCAAAAGCAGCCTTTTTTCCCCTCAATTTTTTGCAATGTGAAGCCAGTCCCCTATACCTCGGGAACATAGTCCAAAGCAACCCAAATTTCAGTCCTAATTATGGCTGTAAGTCAATGACAGACAGTTCTTGACTTATGACTGCAATTGGGACTAGAATTTCCATTGCCTAAGTAAGATGGTTGTTAAGTGAGTGGCGTTGATTTTACTACCTTTCTTGCCATGATTATTAAGCGCATCACTGCAGTTCAGTGAATCATGTGCTTTTTAAGTGAATCCAGCTTCCCTTATTGACTTGGCCTGTTGGCAGCCAGCATATGACAATCACATGACTCTGGGATGCTGCAATCTTTGTACATGCATACTGGTTGCCAAGGGCCTGAATTTTGACCATGTGATCGTAGGGATGCTATAATGGTTATAAATTCAAGGACTGGTCATAAGTCACTTTTTTCGGTGCCATAGTAACCTTGAATGATCAATAAATGAATGATACAGGACTAGTATAGGTAGACCTGTAGGTGCTGATCTATCCAATATGCTGATAACCACTGGGAGCACCACTGCCAATTTATAATATAAAATTTCAACACATTTTCAAATGTTGATCCTCTATGATCTTTCCCATTTGTTTGTGTTGCTCCCCTGTTATTGTCACATCAAATTTCCACATTTTCTTCTATTAATATATAATTATCCCAGTATTTTTACTTTCTGTAAATTGTTAAAGACCTGGTTGTTCTCCCAGGCCGAGTTAGAGTGATAATTGTACCCTTTTAGGTTTACTGTATATACTCGAGTATAAGCCTAGTTTTTCAGCCCACTTTTTGGGCTGAAAAAAGCCGCCTCGGCTTATACTCGAGTCAGTGAAAAATTTGCCCGAAATGGAGGAGAAAAAGGGGCGGGGCCATGCCGCTGGGTGACACTCGTGAATGGCCCAGTGCCCCTGTGAGTTTCCCCTCCCTCTGTGTCAGTTTGCCGCGCAGCGCGCACCGCACCATCCCCCCTCCTCACGTTCTAATGTAATGCAGGGCTGTCTTACGATTCCCCTTCCTCCCCCTCCTGCCGCTCTGCAACGATGTCCCACCTCCTCCTTGTTATGGCAAGCAGCCACATAGCGATGTCCCACCTCCTCTGGTACAGTGATCCAATGATAGGAATCACTGTGCCGTGTGTCATAGGAGGCGGGACATCGCTCCCGCGGCTGCACGGGACATCATCATCACAGCGGGACATCAGCATCATGAGGTGAGTGAAGTATTTCATTGAATACACCGCTAGTTTACTGTTTTTCTTTGAAATAAATATTCAAAAACATTATTGGTATCTATTTTTATTTTTGAAATTTACCGGTAGCTGCTGCATTTCCCACCCTAGGCTTATACTCGAGTCAATAACTTTTCCAGTTTTTTGTGGTAAAATTAGGTGCCTCGGCTTATATTCGGGTCGGCCTATACTCGAGTATATACGGTATGTCCCCTATTTTGGGATGCTGTATTCTTTTTCACTGATAGTTTTCATTCAAAAAAAATTTAAGCTCCGCAAAACTGGTGGGGAGTCAGGCAACCTGAAATTGAACAAAGGCATTAAGTTATTACATATCCTAAGGGCATGCAGAGTTTCATAATCCCAACAGTAGGCAATTTAATATAGAAATGTTGTGATGTATGAAGCGATAGCAAGAAAAATATGAATGTACATTGAGGCAGGATTTGAGGTAATGAAGTAAGCGAAGTATCAAATTTTTAACTATCAAATTATTAGATGGATGGGAGATATCAAGGGAATCCAGGGTCAAAATCTCAGAAGGCGGCAGCCACTAGTAATTGGTATTGTTATCGGCAAAGCTACAGTGGTCTTTGACTTACAACCACAATTAGGACCAGAATTTCCATTGTAAGTAGTTGTGGCCATAAATTGAGTTTATTGGTTTTACAACAATTTTTTCAGTGGTTGGTTAAGCAAATCAACCAGCAAATAATTAAGTTAATACATAAATGTGAGTTAATTGCCAAGTGCCCAAATTATGGTCACGTGACCATAGGGTAGTGGGGGTATGATAGTCATAAATCTGAGTACAGGTCATAAGTCACTTTTTCCAAAATGTTGCAACCTTCAACCATCATTAAATGAATGGTTATAAGTGGAGGACCACCTGTAATAAGAGCCCAGGTGGCGCAGTGGTTAGAGTGCAGTACTGCAGGCCACTTCAGCTGACTGCTATCTGCAGTTCGGTGGTTCAAATCTCACCGGCTCAAGGTTGACTCAGCCTTCCATCCTTCCGAGGTGGGTGAAATGAGGACCCGGATTGTTGTTGGGGGCAATATGCTGACTCTGTAAACCGCTTAGAGAGGGCTGAAAGCCCTATGAAGCGGTATATAAGTCTAACTGCTATTGCTATTGTAATGTATTTGTTTATCCCAGTTCACCAGGAGACAAGCTAGATTATGAGGAACCTTTACTTTCACCTTACATTTTTATTCACGGCAGGAGTGGGTTGCTGCCAGTGTTACTGCCAGTTCAGTGTGTGTGGAGTGTTCTGTTCTTTAATGCAGAACATTAAAAATGGCAAAAAAAAAAAAAAAAAAACCACCATGCCGCAGCGAACAGAGAACTGGTTCGGGGGCATGGTGAGCTTGCCGTCCCTACTGTTTCGGGGACCCAGTCACAATTTCCACTACCGGTTCGCCCAAACCAGTGCGAACCGGTAGCAACCCACCTCTGATTCAGGGTAGCCAAAAGTGTCACTATGTCATGTAAATTAATGTGTAGAGAGTAGACACCATTTTCAGTTCAAGTGATGACCTGTTTTTAGTATCCTAAATTACATTTGTAAAAATTCATACTCTGGATGTTTTCCTTGGCAAGAGGGGGCTGGCAAAAGTAATGCATAAGCCACATCCTCTGCAAAGTGTGTGTATGCAAACTTTGTCAAGAAGAGTATCAGTGGAAATGAGAGCTCAACCCCCCCCCCCAAGTCGCATTTGCCTTTTTACCCATAATTACTTGCTTTTAAAACCTTTTCTCCAGAGAGAATTCTGTCTGGGCATGGAAAACAACCCTGCTTTTAGAAAAAGAAAAAAAAGTATGCCCACTTAAAGTAGTTTTGTGGAGGAAGGGTGAACAGGAAATTCAGCTCTTCACATTTGGCCATATTGTACTTCAAATTGTTCCTTTCCCCCACCTTCCTAGAGATTTAGCCACCAATCCAATTTTGCTGCTGTCATGTCTAATTTGGTCACAAAAGTTCATGTTGGAATATTACAGATCCTGGGGTTAAAGTATGTTCTCTTTCTGAAATTCGGATGTATTTTAGAGATATTATTCTATTAACTGTTGCTGTTGGTTTGTTTCATCTGTTTTTCATAATACGCCTTAACAACACTGCTTAATCTTTTCCCTGAAGCAGCCATTCATCATTAAGGTTTCAGACAAAAGCAGAAAAACAAGCCTTTCTTTGCTGCAATAGGACATGAACGAATGGCAGCATTGTGGCTGAGATTTGTGATTGGCTGAAGGAGATCACACCCTTGGAATCTGTTTATCCCTAAAAGCAAGATAGAATCTTCTCTGAATTTCAGAGAACCTTTTATGCAATGCTTCATATTCAAACAAACATGATTACAGTATTTGCAAATTATTTGGGTGGGTTACTAATGAATAAGGGGAATGAATAAGTGTTTCTTTTGAGAACAGTAAGTCCTTTGACTTGTTGTTTGACAGTACAGTTGTATACGTGTCTACTTGAAAACAAAATCTATTCCTTTCATGGTGATTTGTTTTCCTGGCTATCACATATATAGGATTGCAGCTTCAGATTTTATGTAGTGGGTGGTGATGTAAGCATGCTAAGCTATATGTTAAGTTTTAAAAAGAAATTTAAAATTATTTCTCAAATAGTGAAGATGGCCAGAGAGATAGTATAATAATTTTAAAAGAACATAGTTGGTTACATTTTTGTATATATCTATTCATGCACAAAGTTTAAGCCTCTGCTATTTAATTGCAAATAGTGTGTTTGAGGAAGCAAGCAAATAGTACAAACACTTTATTAATATTCTTAATTTGAAATTCTATGACATTTTCTGATTGTGGGTGGCTAGTGTAGGCTGCAGTTTCTCAAATATCCCTTATTACACTTGATTTTAAAACAAGTGTTTTTATAAAATGCTAAAATAATACTATGATTGTGTGAGTGAACAGTGTTAGGTTTTTACAAACCGGCCTCTCTTTAATAATATGGAATTGTTTAGATAGCCCAGGGAGAGGCTTTGGTTATGATCCATGTTCTGTATGCATAAGTGGTAAGAATTACAATTCTGTAGTTGTTTTTAGGGACACCGCTTCTTAAATTTTTCTTGCATTAAAAAAAAACAATTTAGGAATCCTAGCTGTCTAGGGAAAAATAACTGCCAATGGGCGCATATTATTTTTCCACTGAATATTATTTAAATTGTTCTCACGCCAAGTTTCCAAATTATTTCTGAGAATAATGCATGTAAATTTTCTGCATAGTGACAGTGGTCTAGAATTCAGAAGGTTGCACATTCTTTTCCTGTGAAGCCACTTTGGTAATTAATTTGACAGAATCCTGAACTATTACTCTCAAATTTCAAAACCAGACTTCATTTGCTGCCATATAAAAAAACCTGGATTAAAGGCATTGAAATATAGAAAAAAGAAGAAAGGAAAAGGTGAAAATACCACTTTTCTATTTTCTTCTTCATTTTCTGCTTTAGAGAAGTAAACTAAGTATTTTCCATTTTGTTCTGTTTTAGAAGCCAGAATATAAGTATGTTTTTGTAGCAAGCAGGAACACTGATGCAGTGTCCTGTTAGAAAAATATCAGATGCCATTTTGTAAGAAATTCTCTGTTTTACTGATATCATTAAAAAAAAAAAAAAACCTGAGGCCTTTTTTGATTGTCATATTGAAATTGCAGACCTCTGCTGAAGGAAGTTGTTCTGGTAATGGTAAGAATGGGGCTATAATTAAACTCCCTCCGACCAATTAGATCACACAGATTGGGCCTCCTCCGAATCCCATCCGCCAGTCAATGCCGACTGGCGACTACGCGGAGGAGAGCCTTTTCTGTAGCAGCTCCGACCCTGTGGAACGACCTCCCCGTTGAGATTCGCACCCTCACCACCGTCCAGACCTTCCGCACAGCCCTCAAGACCTGGCTATCCCGCCAGGCCTGGGGATAAGTCTCTAACTCACCCCGCCCAAGTGTTGAATGCTGAATGAAAGTTGTGTTTTTTTACTGTTTATTTTAGTCACATACTGTTTTTGTGTTATATTGCACTTCCCCTTTCCCTACGAATGTAAGCCACCCTGAGTCCCCTCAGGGAAAAGGGCGGCCTATAAATCCCAATAAAACTCTAAAACTCTAAACTGAGAATTTGGAGTTTTAGTTACTTGCATATCTAATAATTGAATTAATTTTCTTTCCAGTTTCAGAAATCCTTTATATTATCCCTTTCCCATTTTCTGTAAATGGTGCTTTGTTTCTTACCTTATACTGTTCAAATATAAATGTATTTTAACTCATTTGATTAAAGGATTCATTCCAATTTTCTGTTGTGATCCTACTAGATTGAAATGTAGTTTGTTAAAACGCTTTGAATTTTGGTAGCAAGCAATAAATACTGGTTTTTTTTTATAATAATGTGCCTATATTTCCAAATATCTTTATTTGGGGAAGGGTATGGCATACATTGCACTACAAGAATTTTCCATTACTATTCGTTACTTTAAAAATGTAACAAATCTGCTGTTACCTGTCACTAAGCAGGAATCTTCTTTAGGCCTGTGACCTGTTGGCGGAACTATACAGTTGTAACACTCTTTCAATAGAGCCTTAGACCTGTGGAATAGCTTAAATAAGTTGGAATCACTTTGCACTTGAACGCTAACCTCATTCATGTTACCTAGTTATATGGAAATGATTTGCACTTGTTGGGTTGAGGAAGTGGACCGAGTCCTAAGGACTGTGAGCTCAGCCGCCTGCTGTTTAGATCCATGCTCCTCCTGGCTTATTAAAGTGGTCCTGGGGATGTGAATGGAGTCTAGCAATGTTGAATTCTTTGAGCAGGTTTTTCCTTTACCTTCAAGAAGGCCTTGGTTCACCTCCTCCTCAAGAAGCCATCTCTGGACCCCTAGAGTATACAATTTCCATCCAGTGTCTAGCAGCCCCACCTTTTGAAAGAAGGTGTTGAGAAGGTGATTGCAGGACAGCTTCAGAGGACCTTGGACAAACTAGATTATCTGGATTCCTTTCGGTCAGGATTCAGACTTGGGTATGGGACAGGAATGGCATTGGTCGGGCTTTTGGGTGATCTCTGGAATGAAGGTTGTGTATCCATCCTTGCTGTACTGTAGTTTTTGATGCCATCATTATGATATCCTTCTGAATCGGCTCAAAAGATACAGGCACTGTCTTGTGCTGATTCACCTCCTTTCTCCAGATTCGATTGCAGTCAGTCATGATGTAGGGGGAAAGATTTTGCCCTTGCCTCCTACTATGTGGGGTGATGCAGAGATCGGTGGTCTCTCTCCACTCCTATGCAACTTCTTCATGAGGTTGCTGGGTGTGGTCATCCATCACTGTGGGATAAGGTATCAATAGTATGCTGATGATATCCAAATTATACACCTCTGCCCCTGGCAAACTAAGCAATGCCATAGAGGTCATATCCCCATGCCTGGAGACTTGTGAGGATCTGGAAGTAAAACAACAGGCTTCAGCTGAACCCTGGCAAGTTTGAGTAGTTTTGAGTTTGGGGACCTGCCATCATTGGTGCTGGGTGGGGTTTCACTGCCCCAAACAGACCTTGTGCTCACTTTGGGCATCCTCCTGAACTCATGATTCCTGCTCAAAGCATAGATGGCAGTTGTGGCTAGGAGGGCATTTGCACAGCTTCATATTGTGCAGCAGTTGCACCTATTACTAGATTGGGGACTCTGCTCAATTTCTAGTCACTTACCAATTGGACTACTATAGTCTACATGAGATTGCCTTTGAAGAATACAGGAAAACTTCAGTTGATGTGAAATGTCTCTGTGAGTGGCATTGATTGACAGTCTGCTTCTGGGTTAAATTCAGAGTGCTGGTTTTAATCTTTAAAGCCCTTCATGGTATGGGACCAGTTATCAGATCTTGCAGATGAAGCATGGTATGAGTTTTATCTGCTAGGGAACTATACATGCTGGGACTCAGGCAGTGGACCTTCCCTGGTGTGGTGCCTGCCTTATGGAACACCCTCCCTCCTTCCTGAAGTGAGGCTACCTCCATCTCTATCGATTTTCTGGAAGTCTCTGAAAACCTCATTTTATCATCAGGTCTAGGGGCCAAAGTGGTTCGCCATCACATACACTATGTATTCTGTGGGCTTTTCATTGTAGATGATGATAAGCCCAAAAGGCTTAACACAGGAATTGACAGTAATATTTGGCCTTGTACTAAAAGTGTGATCTAAGCATGGACCCATAATGTAAGAATTGCATAATAATGGAAAATACCACTGTAGCCAGTTTCATAATTTAAAAGGGAAGTTTTTACAATTTGAAAAATTAAACATCCCATGACCCTCTGGGTTTTGCCTTTGTGTACCAGCACAAAATAGGGATCCACTGGCTCAGTGGCTAAGACGCTGAGGTTGTCGATCAGAAAGGTCAGCAGTTTGAATCTCTAGCGCCACATAACGGAGTGAGCTCCTGTTACTTGTCCCAGCTTCTGCCAATCTAGCAGTTTAAAAGCATGTAAAATGCAAGTAGAAAAACAGGAACCACTTTTGGTGGGAAGGTAACAGCGTTCCATGCGCTTTTGGCATTTAGTCATGCAGGCCACATGACCACAGAGACGTCTTCGGACAGTGCTCTTCAGCTTTGAAACGGAGATGAGCACTGCCCCCTAGAGTGGGGAACAACTAGCACATATCTGCGAGGGGAACCAGAACATTTACCTTTTTACCAGCATAACATTCTTTACCTGTTTTGTTGATTGATTTTTTTTAATTCTGCTTTTCATTCGGAAGCATCAGGCAGTGTACATAATGCTCCCTCCTCTAATGTTTCTCTGCAAGAGTTACTTTATCCGATGGGAGAGACTGGCTGGCCTCCCTAAAGTCCTCCCAGGGAGCTTCATTGGCTGAGGGCAACACTAGGAGCTGGTTTCACTCTTAGACTAACATCTTCTTAGACTGGTGGTCTCTGGAAAATAACTAAAGCCCACAGCGTGCCACACCCCATCGTTTTTGAGGTTTTGGTTGCCTTTTAACAAAGCCCTAAATTTTACACTATTTTATATCACTCCAGCGAAGACTTTTAATTAGTCAAATTCTACACTTCCCTTCTCAAATAGCCGCAGCACAGATGCCGGAGATCATTTTTCCTTTCCACCAAATTGTTCTTTGCTCTCCGTCCCTATTATCCCTCTCGGGCAATGTGCTTTTTCTGTTCTCAGTGACTGTGTTATCTAAGAGATACGATTCAAAGCAGCTCTGCTTAAAAACTTTAGGAATGGCCCAGTTCTCAGTAAAGCCTGTCCTTTATTCCTGTTTCTGTTTATTTGTTATAGGAGAGGAGTGATGTAAATAGAAAAAGAATTCAAATATTTTATTTAAAAAGGTGCAAGGCAAAGACTTTTTAATAATTCAGATTAAAATATTCACATTCTCACTTGACTATCAGAAACCACTAAATGAACCTTTGGGTCACGGGGGTGAAATGAGTACGATGACTATGAATATTTCTGAAGGTTAGCAATCTGCTATGGGAAGAAATGCAAACTCTGAGTTTTAAATGGTGTTGTTATCTTCTAAGAGAGAAATCATTACCTGCAAGGACAGTGAAGTGATAGAAATTAGTCTGGCAACAGCATTGTTATAGATAAAAGAGTGGTGGTGGCGCAGTGGTTAGAATGCAGTACTGCAGGCTACTTCTGCTGGCTACCAGCTGCCAGCAAGTTGGCAGTTCGAGTTGCACCGGTTCAAGGTTAACTCAGCCTTCCATCCTCCCAAGGTCGGTAAAATGAGGAGCTGGATTGTTGGTGGCAATATGCTGACTCGGTTAAACTGCTTAGAATGGGCTGTAAAAGCACTGTGAAGCGATATATAAGTCTAAGTGCTATTGCTATTGCTAAAAGTCTATAGAAAAATTCTTAAAACATCAATACAACATAGTGTAAATTCTCTTCCATAAGTATCAATATACCCTCCTCCCTGTCTCTCCTCACCCTTCCTTTCTTCTTTCTTCCTCTTCAAAGCTTAATAAATTCGTTAAACCAAAAGCAATACATAGAGTTGAAAAGTTAAAAAAAGAAAGTGAGCCACCTTTTCCAGATCTTAATGGATCTAAGAATCAGAAGAGCTCCCGAACACTAGAATCTAAAGCCATGTAGGGTCTTAGAGATGGCAACAGCACATTAAATTGCACCTGGAAATCCATTGGTACACTTCATGTTTGGCCAGATGTCCAACTATACAGTCAGGTATCACCCAATGGCGTCAAGTAAACATTAAAATACAGAGGTAGAAGTGAACTTAACTCCCAAAATTCTCCAGCCAGCAAGTTGAGGAGGCACACCTGAACAAAAACATTTCTCTTTTCCCAGGAATTTCAATTTATAAACATTTTGATTTGAAATACTCTCTACAATGGAAGAATGAATTTTACAGATTAAATATTAATAAATATGTCACTTATTTATTTATTAATTGTATTTTGCTGTTTTACAGAAGTTGGTTTTTAGATAAGGTTTTAAATAACTTTGTTATTTACTTACAAAATTTTCAGAAGGAAAAAGCATTGCAACTTTTTATTTATTAAGGAAGAAAAAACAATTGGAAGCTTTATGAAAACTAATCTCATTGATGTGCACAAAAGGAATTTTCATTTGTCAGCAGAAGCTACTCATAGAGACTATAAAGTTGTGTAAATCACAAACACTGTTGCAGATTGATGAATGGTGAATATTTATAGAATGGAGAACTAGAAAAATGCTTGTTTGGCTAGTAACATATTTGCCTTCTCCAAACTAAATGTGCTTCATTTTGAATTTCTAATGTAGTTTTAATAAATTGTAAATTTATTTTATTGTAAATTGTTGGCTTGCTCATTTCAGTAGGAAGTGTCTAAAGTACTTAAATTCTAATTAATCCTGTTAAAACTCTCATCACCATATAAATACTGTTGAAAAATCTTAATTAAGAAATAAGTTATATTCTTACTCTTGACTTAGCCATTGCTAGTTTGAGGTTTTAGAGTAATTTAGAGTAGACCAGTTGAAATCTTAAGATGTGTTAATGGGATTTAAATAATGATATTTCTTGTTTAGGTAGACATCATTTGAATTTTTGATGTCATATTGATATGGATGCAACCTAGGATTAAATTTCTCCTTTTTGAAGATGCCCCACAGTGTTAACCCATGCTTACCTGATGAACCAGCAAGAACCTCATTTTTTTCATATATACCGTTGACCATTGTTGTACCCCTATCCTATACTCATGCCTTTGATTTATCCTACCCAAATGTAGGACTTTGCCTTTGCCTTTTAAGTTCAGCTTGCTAGTGTTTGTCTTTTTTCCAACTTATTTCTATTTTTGTGTTGGATTCAAATACGATATCCATATTTTTTGAACTCCTCATTCAAGTCATTAATAAATACGATGAATTGCAGAAAGCCAAGAAGTGGTGCTGCAGTGTACCACTCAGCACATCACCTCAGCTTGACCTTGGACCCATTAAAGTATAGTCAGATACAACTGTTTAACTAGTGCTGTACTGATCAAATGGTAGTACGTTCCAGATACTTCTACCTATCCATTCTTTCTGGAGTGAGTCTTGCACCCCTCGACAGTTCTAGAAAGAGAATAGAAGGTTGTCTGACCAGTGTTAAGCCATTTCTTTTGGCCCCGGAACTAAAGAACCTAGCTAGCCCCTGGAAAACAAGGCAGTTCCCACCAACCTCTTCTTTCTTCTTCAAGCTCCCACCCTCTATTTGGGTAGAGGAAAGATGGCCAGACAGCAGCAGAATGAGAACTTCCGGAGAGGGCAGGATTTCCCCTTACTGCCATTGCAATTTCCTGACTGACCATATAGATAACTTATAGTTGGGCATGCATGGAGGAAGAAGTTGAACCTCTGCCTGGATTTGACTCCTTAAATATAGCATAGAACAGAAGTGTCAAAACTCTATTTCATTGAGGGCCACATAAGGATTGTATTTGACCTTGGGTCATCAGGGTGGGCATGGCCAGCTCGACGTCACTCGGGGCCGGGGGCACCTGTGGTGGCCCCAAGCGCTCTGCCAGCAAAAACGGGCTCTCAACTACCACCTGTGGCCCTCATAAGTTCCATTTTGGCTGCGATGGCCTTCTGCAACACTCTGCCAGCAAAAACGGAACTCGGGAGGACCTCAAGGAACCCCCCCCCCCCGAACTCTGTTTTCACTGCAGAGGCACCATGGGCCGGTCCTTTGTTTTCCCCCACAGGCCAGATCTAAGCACCCCATGGGCTGGATCGAGGCCCTGGATCTTCAGTTTGACACCCCTGGCCTAGAGAGAATTAGACACCAATGAGGGATCAATAATCCCGGTGTATGGAAAAAATGGTCTGGGATATTACTAATTGTTTCTGAATCCTTTACAGTTATAACAGCTTCATCTGTCTCTTAGAAAAACAGGACTCCATAGCTCAGTCACAGTACTCTCTGTTGCTATTTGCCACTTGTTTATTTAAACATAACACAAACCCATCTTATCCTTTTTCTGTAGGACATGAGTTCTGGGAACAGTCTGAATGTAACACTAATCTCATTTCTGAAAACAAAAAAGAAGGAATCATTTTTCTCTGCCTATTATATGTAGGTAAACTGAATATTTTAGAATTTGGCTTTCAATAACAGTTTAGATTTCTGTGTAAGATGCTTAGGCTGATGGTTTAAAATATTTTTTTTTAATTAATAGATTTTTAAGTTTTATATTGATCATGAATTACTTTTAAGCAAACACTGCTTTATAGCCATAAACATGTTTTCTAGAAAGTAAAAGTGGCTGTTCCATACTTAAAATAGCTGTAGTGCTAAACAGGAGTGGCTGGACAATTATACTGCAGAGTGTCAAAAAGATTATCTGCAGTCTTACTAAATTTCAGTGGAAAATTTAGCTGGCTGGGGAATTCTGGGAGTTGAAGTCCAGACGTCTTCAAGTTGCCAAGGTTGAGAAACACTGGTATAACTGATTCTTTTTCTTTCCCAAAACAGCTTATGAAACTGGACTACAAAAATATAAACATTGAAGTGTCTGGGAACAAAGTACAAGTAGATGTGCAATGAGTTAACTACTGAAAACGAAGAGTTTGAAAAAGGAAAATATTCAGAGGAATGAAATGAGTACAATGAAACAATAACATTTTTTTTTTGCTAAGGTCCAACAGTAACACACACAGGGAGTCTTAATCAGAGGGTGGTTAAAGAAAGAGATTGCAGTTTTAAAAAGCTTGATTAAAAATAAAAAAAAGTCTTGGTGTTGCAGGCAGAGGAGGCTATATCTGAAGATTGGTAAGTTTGTGTCCCGTTTCAGTTTATGAAACTGCAGTTCTTTTTTTGTTGCAAGGCATTGCTAAGAAACTATTGGAGGAGGCTGGTTTTTGGGAGGTTTTGAGCTGAGCCTTGTACCTGTATCTCTGATTGGATAAGAACTGTTGCTAGGCTCTTAGTTCCTGGGCAAATTAGGAAGTTGAACAAGACCTGTTTGAACGGCTGCCTTGTTTTTCTCACTTGTCTGCCTCTCTTTCTTGCCTTTGTTCTTTCCCCAGAAGGTACAGTAAATAAGATATGTTCACATTTTTAAAGTTGCAACACATATAGTAAAGGCTGAGCAGTCTCTAAGCAGTAAACATTGTTTTAAATACATTCAGCTTTAGAGCTGTATATCAAAATGAAAAAATATGTTTCTTTCACCTGGCAAAGGCACTATTTAAGTTAAAGAATAAAAGTTTTTTTTTATTCTATAGCATATTTATAGGATTGTATAGTTCTTTAAAGACAAATAAAATTATGATTGCATAAGCTGTTGAAGATCACTCACCACTCAGTTCAACAGAGTTTTTATATATCTGATGAAGTGGACTGTGATCCACAATAGACTGCACAATTGTGGTTTTTCTTACGTTTTAAGGGTTCTTTGTTCTTTCTGTTGCAGAATACTACTTTGATTCTCCTTTTGAAAACTACTGAAAAGTATTTCTCCCACCAAAAAATATAGTGACTTTAAAAAGCAGCTGATGGTTATAACCTGTATATGGAGTGGGTTTATGTGGCTCAGAAATATATCAACACCAGGCCATGGTAGCAATAATTACAATAATGTTACAATTATAACAATGCAATTAGATGGTACATATAATGAAGGCTATTAGAATACATAGAAACATGGCTGTCTCTTAGGAAGGCATGGAACTACAAACAATTTAATGAATATTATTAAATAGTTAAGCTCCTAGGTATAATTGTGGCTCTAAATTGCTAAATTTAGTGTATTCTATAGGGATCACGGGGAAGGACAACCCATTATTGCTGGAAGCAGCTATTTCAAATTGAAATAGAATACAGGAATTTTAACAACTAAACTAAAAATGAATGATAAATAGAGCATTTATTGATCTTAACTAATAAAAGAGCTGCAAACTCAAACTGTTTGCTGCAGAATGAACCTTCACACTTTCTGACAATAATACATTTTCCTAATTTCCCAAAATTTACATTCTATTTATATTAGATAAATAACATTATAATTTTCTCGAGTTATTAAGAACAAGCCATGTATATGATTTTGGATATGCCTTATACCCACTCTCCTGTCCTAAAGGAAAATGAGATTTAGTTTATGATAGGAGCTTTCTAAATTCTGCTTTCTAGATTATGGATAACTGTTTTCTTAGAAGAAGATAAAGAAAACATCCCTGTAAAAAGTGACTTCTGTTATTTCCATAAATTAATAGTGAAGGAGCTAAGCTTTTTGTCTTCTTAACACATAATATTGGCTTTTCCTTAATTCAACTATGCTGAATTAAGTTTTAAATAATTATTGCATTAAACTGTAGTAACTGCATGAACGTAGAATAGTAGAAATGTCTGTAGTAGATGAAGACATGCCCATGAAAACAGCTAGAAAAAGAACTTTATAATTGATTAGATTAATGTAATAATGTCTGAACAAGCACAAAGCCTGCCAGCTGAAAAATATATATCATTAACTACAGGTACTCCTCGATTTACAACAGTTTATTTAGTGACAGTTCAAAGTTACATCATCACGGAAAAAAGTGACTTATGATCTTTTTCACACTTATGACCATTGCAGCATCCCCGTGGTCACATGATCAAAATTCAGATGTTTGGCAGCTGACTCATATTTATGACAGTTGAAATGTCCAGGGGTCATGTGGTCACCTTCTAACAAGCAAAGTCACTGGGGAAACCAGTTTCATTAAGCAGGTGAATGACTAATTTACCAACGGCAGTGATTTACTTAACAACTGTGGCAAAAAGTCATAAAATGGAGCAAAATTCACTTAACAACAGTGTTACTTAGCAACAGAAATTTTGGGCTCAATTGTGGTCATAGGTTGAGGACTACCAGTATAAGAGTAAAATCTGACAATTTAGTATCTCTAAAATACTGTGGTCTATTTTGTAGTGAGCTGCCAAACATTTTAGTCTATTTACAGAACTTTTCAGTATCAGAAGTTAAGCAATAATATATATGGGCATTTTTTTTAAAAAAGTGATGCTATACCTGCTCTCAAAAAGGAGAAACCTACCTCAAGAGGAGAATTTTCTTCAGGGCTTTTCACACAAAATGATTGAGAACATTATCTCTCTGCTGTTGATTAATGGAGTCTGACTTTTTCCAGGCTTTCATGGAAACCTGGAAAATGGGTTTCTAAAACGTTTTCCTAACTTTAACAAATAGATTCCTTAAAGGTGCTACATATTTTTCAAACTCAGATAAAAGCATGGAAAGAGTCATGCTGGTTCAGCAATTAGTAGAGGGTCTATATTCGGGAAAGAACCAAAGCATTTCTTCTGATTCCTTTTTGAAGATTGTGCAAGTGTAGTTTCCATGCCCATGCCCAGAGAGATTTACTCTCTCTGTACATCTCCAACTCAGCTAGTGGAGGGGATTAGGGTTTTCCACCACCTCCCCAAAAAATTACCATATGTTCCCAGAGTTAAAGCAAATGGAAATGAAATTCAAAGGGGAAATTGTGGATGTGGTCTGTAGCTGCCTCATAATAATCTGTTCTTAGAATACTTAAACACAAAGTATATAGCCGCAATCAATTAGATGCTTTTCCAACTGCTTTTCCTGTCTGAGGCAGTCCTAATAAGTAGCCACATTGCTCTGTTGAAACAATAATAGCAAAGATCTCTTCTCATGTCACACTAAACGCAGCAATAACCAAGAAGACATGGTTATTTCTGTGTTTTAAAAACGAACATGTAAAAAATAGCAATATTTCAATTTTGCAGTTTAAATAGTTCCCTTTCTTGGGAGAGAAAAGTGTTATTGTTTACTAACTGTACAGAAATCCTTGTACTGAGTTTAGTGAGAGAACAAAGGAAATATGTGTTAAGTAAACTGAAATTTATGTAACTTATTATGTATTCTTTTAAGTGCAAAGAGTCATGGTTTAGTTAATGTGCCCAAGAATTATTAAACAAATCATCAGAACATTTAGAGCATTTCTCTGAATAGGTTAAATAAGATTATGTGACGAGATCCATTGCTATGAACATCAAATATGATTTTTAGTTAAGAGGGGAAATATTATCAATTTGGTCCATAACACTGCATACAATGATTGGTCTAGAGATATATGGGAATTCCCATTAAGTTGTTTGTAGGAAATTTTTGCTACAGCTGACCAAAACGTAATGTTCTAGCAATAGAATATTTTGCGTATAAAACATCCTTTGGCATTCTCTAGGTCAGGCTGGGAACAATTCTTGTCTAAAATCCTGGAAAAGTGCTGGTGATTGGACCGATTTGCTATAAAAGTTGTTACTGATTTTGATTGCATCATATAATGCAGGTGACATTTTTTATGAGGAGAAATAGTATCTGGCCTGAAATACAGAAAGTTTGCCTTTGGCAGAGTGCCAGGAGAATTCCTAGCAAATGTTCTTCGTTCTGCATCAGGTGTAGGTGGAAGAAACTGGTGTTTGGAAGTCACTTGCAAAGGATGTGCTAGGTATATGGGCTTTGTTTGGTAGCAAGATCATCTTCCCTATGAATTCCCTTAGCACTTGTTTTTCGTGTGTTTTCTACTGCAACAAACATTTGCACTGGATAAAACAAACATTTTCCATATTCTTTCTTACTAGACTGACATAAGGTTGTTACACTCTCCCAACACATTTTTGGGATCCAAATAAAATACTTCAAATATTGCTACAAGCATACAGTTGCGTTTTGTTTTGTTTTTTAAGGGGGAGGGTAACATGCAAACTATATTGGTTAGAGGGCAGTACTGCAGGCTACTTCAGCTGATTGCTAGCTGCAGTGCAAATCTCACCAGCTCAAGGTTGACTCAGCCTTCCATCTTTCCAAGGTTAGTAAAATGAGGCTTGTCCGGGGCAATATGCTGACTCTGTAAACAGCTTAGAGAAGGTTGTAAAACACTATAAAGCGGTATGTAAGTCTAAGTAGTATTGTTATATTGTCTATCGACCCAGCACTCATCTGTACTTGAGAATGCCGAAGCCCTTGAGATAATTTAACAAATCTGGACACTGGAAGGCTGGGGCAAGAGTCCTTTTTTTACTCTTCCTGTTGTTACAAACAATTCTTCCATTTATTTGCAGAAGGCGGCCAAGCGATTCTCATCATAGTCGAGCTTCCTCCTGCTGTACTGCAAAGAGGCCGTTTAAAAATAGCCTCCTCTTAATGTTGCATGAAGAACAGGAGAGGAGGACTAAAAGGACTCCAGAGGCCTTGCCTGCCGCGTTTCTACAGCTCTCGGCCAGCCTGGTTGAGAAGCTGCGTTGAAAGCGCCACCCGCTCCTCCGCTCTCATCCCGGAGCCTTCTGATCATTCGCTCCCTTCCCCGCAAGGTAGCCCATCGGGCCCCGCCCCGAAAGGCTCCGGGCCCGCTCATTGGTCGGCGGCGGGCCAAAAGGAAGGGCTCCGTTTGTCTTGTTTGTACCCGGCTCGGGACGCCCCTCCCGCCAGCTGTTTTTAAAGTCTCAACCGGCTTGTGCTCGGGAGCTCTTCTGAGTGCTAAGCGGTGCCTGTCGGTGGGGAAGGGAGCGGCGGCGGCGGCCGTGGCAGCACAGCGGCGCCAACCCGAACTCGCGTTTAGGCATGAAGCTGGCGAGCGACCCCAATCCAACTCGGGACCGCGAAGTAGGGCGACCGTTTCGCTGTACTAGTTGTGGGAACAAGGTAAAAAGACCGGAGGCGGGACGGAGGACTTGGCAAGGATCAAGCAGGGAGTCTTGTATGATTGATGGAAATGGGGTGGGGGTGGGGAAGATACTCTTTGGGTTTTTCGGGGTCCGCTAGCAAAGCTGAATGGAGATGACAAATATTGAGCTGCAAGATGCGAAGGCAAGAGCATCAAATATATGGTTGGAAAATAAGCAGAGCAATTAGAAGGTTTGTTGGCAGTGAAAGGGTTCAAGAATGAACTATTGACAGGTCTGGTCTCTGCTGAAATCAGCCCAGGAATGAGAATGAAATGGGTCCCTAGGATAGAAAGGTAAGGTCTTGTTAGAATTTTTCTAAAGTATTTGCAATATAATTTTATTTTTATTATGAGGTTAAAAATATACCCTTAAACTCCTTGTGGATGGGGACAGCAGTTACGATGGGAATTAGTAGCTTGGCTTATTTGGTAGTGCATTTCTCTTTCCCAGGAAGATTTTCCATACTGTTGCTTGTTTTGCCATCTAGTTTGCTTTTGGCTTAAGATACAGAAAAATAGAAAAAGTATGGCCTCAACAATACTTGTTCTTATACATAAAATGCAATGGTACCAGTGGAAGTGTAATGCTACTCAGATTTGCTTTGAAGGTGATTTTGAAAATCAGATCCCCCCCTCCCCCCAGTTTATGCTGTTGAAGCTCCTATTCAATACCACTTTTCACCCTTGTTGCTATTAAATACCAACTAACCAAGGTGAACAGACTGGGTTAATGCTTTTTTTGCCATTTGAAATCCTAAAATGAGTGATTGGAAACTGCAGAGAAATAAAATGCAGTTAAGCCATGCAAATAACTTATTTGTGGATAGAGCTTCTTGGCAGCAGACCAGACTGCTGTGAAAGATGGTGGGTTGTTTGTGCAGGAGCTATGCAAGCAGCAGCTAAATGCTTTTCATCTGGCAAGAATACTCATCCAGTGGCTCTAAATGTTCTTATTCTTTGATAAACTTAGACTTCTAATATATTAGCATTCCATATATTGTGGTCTCAGGTTTATTCTGTCATTGACATGCTTAGTATGCTTTGTTCATGGATATCACTTTTGCAATCTGAAATGAGTTGCCGGTTGCATGAAAATATGACAGATATTGGGCTCTAATGGTGTTATGAGTGGGTGTTTAATGTTTTCAAGGTGTCTCTATGAATAGTGCGGCTTTGCTATCATTTAATCAAAAAGCCTAGAAATAAGATTTAAGGAATCGTATGTTAATTTTGGAGTGAAATAAGAGAATAATAGAACAGGCGAACTCTACTTATGAAGACCTTTTTCTAGGAAATGTAACGTGTCAGTTATATGAAGTCAGTTGTGTACCTCATAAAAATTTTTATAGACAATATCAGTTTTGTATAATCTCTTATAAAACTTGGCATCAACTCACTTCCTCAATTGGTTGTTTGGAGGCTGACTCAAGGAAAATCTCCAGTTGTGTTGTTGTTGTCCAACTGTAAAATAGAGAACAGTATGTGGGTGGAAATGGTTTCTGTGAATGTTCCCACCCATAAAAAATATTGCTTAGCTCTAGAGATCCAACTTGCCTGTCTTGTCCACTTCAGTAATAAGAGTAGAGAAAAATATAATTGTTTTAGCCATTGATTGTACTTAAAGGGAAATGTACAAACCACCAACATAAATCTTACTACATGAAAACATAATATGAAATCATTCATTAGAAACTGAAAAGAGCTATAGGGATTTAAAGATGCATGTGGTTGCATGCCAATTTAAATATCTAAATTGACCAGAAAATATTTCTAAGAGAGAGGGAAAGGGTGAGGGGAATAAGGATGGATCCTTGTCCCAAGTGGATAAGCATTTAAAAACGGTGAGTAGGCAGGTATAAATGAGAAAAGAAAGCTATATATTGAATGCAGATGACAATAGCATAGAAATTAAGGGGTTATTAAAAGCCTCAGAGGAAAGATAGTTTTGAGGAAGAATTTTAAAAACTGTAAGATCTTTCGGACATAAATATAAACCAAGAGAGGGAAAGGGAAAAATCATATGAGGAAACCAACACCTACTGAGGATGGTAGGGAGTTAATTAAAGTTGAGAAATGGTATAGGAAATCTTTTATGGTTTTAATTGTAAAGATGATAGATTCTGAACTAGTTAGAAGATCAGTGCATGGACTAAAAGAATTGTGTTGTGTGAATTAATGAAACAGTTCCGAATAAAGGTTTAGCAATAGAAAAGAAAAAACAAGAAAGCTTCAAGAAGTGTAGATGAGAGGCAGAACATGATAAAGAGTTTTCCCCAAGGAAGGGGGGAATAAAGAACAAACAAATAAATCTTAAGATAGAACTAAGCTTTTGGGTCTTGTACTTAGTAGTTTTAGAGGTAAAAATAGGGAACATGCGATAAAAGGCATAAGAAGACATTTTAATCTTGGGGTATGGAACTTCAGTAGATTATGACAAAATGAAATAAAATACATTGGATTTGAGGAACTGATTGGAGAGATACTGTACTGATAAGATACCTTGAAGAAAAGTTTTAAAGCATAATTATTTTTGACTGAGGAATCAAGGTGGGGTCCAAACATATGTACTGATTCTCTAATGTTTCTGGTTTTTTGGCAACCTTTGCCTTTTGTCTGCGGTGAAGAACTGCTATTTTTGAACGAACTGATAGAATCTGAAAGTAGAATAAGGAAGATGGGGCATTTCAATGTTTGCCCATACTGTTTTGAGAGAGGCTGCAGAAAAGATTGGGTGTCTCATGTTGTTTATATTAGTCCTGTGTATTGTCTTGCCTACCTATTTATTCAAACTGATCAAAGAAAAAAATAGCAATGTGTTTTATCAAGTAGATATATTGAATACATGACATTAAAGATAAAGGATGTGTGCCTATTCCCCCCGCCCCCCCCCCCCCAAAGTTGTTATATTCCCATAAAAAGAGAGCTGCTGCCAGGGTGAATGAATAGTGATGGTGTGGCAGCTGTGGTTGTGATAATCTATTGGGATGCTTATAGCTACATCACAAATGCCATGTTTTCATTTACTGTCAATTTCTAAAATAATTGGAATGTGTGTATGTGTGCGTGCGACCTAAAATACAGTAGTCCTCCCTAAAAGTGGGTGAAATTTTGGGTGCATCTTATAGACCGAATACAGGCGTTTTTGGCCTCCTGAACCTTCTGTATTTTTCGGACTATAAGATGCACCTAGATTTACAGGAGGAAAAGAAGAAAAAAAATCTGCTTCCATACATCATGTTTTTGTCCTCCCTGGCCCCCAGAAGCACTCTGCAGTGTTCTGCATGTCCTGTTTTCACCAAAAATAGTCCATTTTTGCCAAACATGGGTCCATTTTGGGGGCCCTGAGCCCTCCGCGCATCACGTTTTTGCCCTCCCCAGCCCTCAGAAGTACTCTACAGTGCTCTGCACGTCCAGTTTCACCAAAAATGGGCCCGTTTCTGGCCTGCATAGTGCTTTTGGGGACCAGGGAGAGCAAAAACACGACACACAAAGGCCAAAAAATGTTTTTTCTTGTTTTCCTCCTGTAAATCTAGGTGTGTCTTATAGTCCAAAAAATACGGTAACGTGTGGCTCATTTAACCATTCATCCATCCTTTTTAAAATATTTTTTTAATCCTGCCTTTATTATTTTTATAAATACCTGCGGCAAATATATCTAATATTCCTTCCTCCTCCTATTTTCCCCACAACAACCTTGTTAAGTGGGTTGGACTGAGAGAGGGTGACTGGCCAAAATCACCCAGCTGGCTTTTATGCCTAAAGCAAGAGGATTAGAACTCGCAATCTTCTGATTTCTAGCCTAGTAACTTAACCACTAGACTAAACTGGCTCTTGGATCAGTCTTTCTTTTGATTATTTGGTAATTGACCAGGAGAGGACTTGGCACCTGTTCTCCAGAACCTGTTGTAAGATAATCACTTTGCCCACATATTCATTTTGCTTTTTCAGTGGGCAGCCAAAACTCCAGCAGTGCTTTTCAAAAGGCCAAGTCTTGCTTTTTTAAAAAAATGCTGGTCTCTACTACTTATTATTTTTTAATGGGTGGAGGTACTTATATATCATAATTTGATATATATTTTTCCAAACTCAAAAGAAAAATATTTTCTTCTAACCCAGAACTTCTTTTCTGGATGAAGTGATTCTGCACAAAAAAAATAAGAAATGATTATGTGACTTAGGGCTTGTTCACAATAACAAAAGCAAGCTGCTGTAGTTTTGTGAATTCCACAAAAAGGTTATCTTTTTAACTGCATAATCATACAATTGCAAAATTAGTTCATGCAGTCTTTGCATAAAGGTGTTTTTAAAAATGCCACTTGGGTAATCTGAGTTCACTGCTTTTGTAATATGTTTAAAAGATGGTAGCTGAAAACATTTTAGTTGTGCAATGGGGCTTGAAAATTAATTCAGCGAAAGTTTTGCGGTGGATAAAAGTTTCAAGTTGACTATAAATTCAGTCTAAGAAATTACTGTTTGTTCTTTGTCATTTTTAAATAGACATTAAAAATCCTATTGCATGTACTTTTGTGGCTTCCCCCTCCAAGCCCTGATAAAATTACAGCCCTGTTACTTCCTGAAAGATACAGAGAGATTTCATACATATTCTGTTTTGCGGATATGCAGATGTACTTCAAAAGCCTCCAGTATCGCTGACATTACCCTGCTAGCAGCTGTGTACTGAACTCCTTGTTCTTGACCCTTTGCCAAGTACTTTATGCAAAACTAGGTTTTTTACTGAACCAGGTTTCATTGTTTTTAATGGCAGCAGAATGGTGCACTGTAAACAAGTGTGGCTTGTTATGAAGCATGGGCAGAACATTTCCACTGATTGCACTTCTGAAATACAAGGCTGGTTCTGTTTCAGTGGTGAAGCATTAATTGCTCTCAAAGCCACAGCTGAAATGTTTATAACTAAAAAGTCCAGGTACTGTAGTGTAACATTCTTTTCTAGGAACTTGGAATTAGGATCCCCAGACCACTGGGACAAGGACCAAGCAGATTTATCCCAGAAATGGAGGTAAGTCTTTCTGTTTTGTATGAAAACAATAAAAAAATTGTGACATTTTTGCCCAGGTGGGAGGGGATTTTCAAAGTTTAATGTTGACTGAAGATCAGTTGCTAATCTGCAAATTGTATTGGCCATCCAGAGTGCAACAACCATTAGTAGTGTTTGGCAGCAGGAAAAGATGTTCATGTAATTTTAATACAGATAGTCCTTGACTTACAACCGTTCACTTAGTGACCGTTCATAGTTACAACACTGAAAAAAGTGAGTCATGACCATTTTTCACAGTTGTGACCTTTGAAGCATCCCCATGATCATGTGATCAGAATTCAGATGCTTGGCAACTGGTTCATACTTATGACAGTTGTTGTGTCCCAAGGTCATGTGATCATCTTTTGCAACCTTTTGACAAGCAAATTCAATGGGGAAGCCAGGTTCACGTAACAGGCAGATTACTAACTTATCCTGCAGTGATTCAGTTAACAACTGTGGCAAAGAAAGGTTGTAAAATGGAGCAAAGCTCATTTAAGAAATGTCTCACTTAACAACAGAAAATTTGGGCTCAATTGTAATTGTAAGTTGAGGACAACTAGTATTTAATTGGCCATTTTAAAGTGGTTGCCCAATTCTTTTGGGCATGAAATATTGTTTGACCTGATCCATAATTGTAACAGACCTGCATGTTCAATAAATATAATTAGCTGGTGAACTTTAATTCCAAATTAAGATTCACAAGTGGCCTTCTGAGAGTGATTTATTTTCCACTACTTAGCAATTTGGAAGACTTTATTGACTATCCCATTGCTGATAATTAAAATATGCTTTCTATTTATTTCTCAGTTAAAATGTGCCTCCAGATAATTAATCAGCCACATTATTAATTTGTATTTCACATACTATTTGCCATATTTGGGCAATGATTAATTTCTAGAATCTCTTCTGTGCCCCAACTCAATGTGTGCACAGTATATAGCAGAGCTGGCGAACCTTTTTTGGCTCGCGTGCCATAAAGGGGGGTGCAGGGGGGCATGCGTGGTGTGCTATGCCCATAATGCAATGCGTGATACCCCCCCGGTGCGCATGCGCACATGAGAGGCGCTGCCCCCTATTTTTCCATGCTTTTTTCGCCCTCCCCAGGCTCCAGAGGCTTTATAGGATCCTGGGGAGGGCGAAAACAGCCCACCACCACCCCTGGAGACCCTCTGAAGGCTTCAGGGACCTTCAGGGCAAAAAACAACCCAATGAGCAAACCAGAAGTCAATTCTGGTTTGCTCGGAGGGTCAGTTTAAGCCCTCCAGAGGCTTCGGGGACCTTCAGGAGGCTTTCCTGAAGCCTCCGGAGGACTAAAAAGGACCCTACAGTGTGCTCGTAGGGTGCTTTTTAGTCCTCCCAAGGCTTCAGGGAAGCCTCCTGAAGGTCTCTGAAGCCTCCGGAGGACTTAAACCGACCCTCCGAGCAAACCGGAAGTCCGTTCCCAAACTTCCAGTTTGCCCATAGGGCTGGTTTTTTGCACTCCGGAGGGCCTCCGGGTGGGGCTCTTCTCATCCTCCCCAGGCTCCTATAAAGCCTCTGGGGCCTGGGGAGGGCGAAAAAATGGCTTTAAAAAAGGCTGAACTCAGCTGGCCAGTGCGCATGCACGCTTGCCAGCTGACAGGGCAACGCCTCACGTGCCCTGACAAATGGCTTCACGTGTCACCTGTGGCACACGTGCCATAGGTTCGCCATCCCGAGTATATAGACTTCACAACTTATTTGAACGGTTTTTTCTCATTCTCAGAGACTTGAAGATATATGAACTTCAACTCCCCTCATTGTTCAGCCAGCATTTGTGGCTGGGGAATTCTGTCAGCTAAAATCCATACATCGTAAAGTTGCTGAGGTTGAAAAAGCCTTGAAGGTTATAATTATTTAAAATATGTTATTTTTGCTCCTAGAAAATAATGTTGTTGTGGTTCTCACACAAACACACCCCTCTCATTCACACAGATTCTTCAAGTGAGCGCGGAGGATCCTCAGATGTCTTCTTTGTTTGCTGAGTCTTTCACAACTTTGGGGCATTTGGATAACATTACATTGGTGATGGTTTTTCACCCACGGTATCTGGAGAGTTTTTTGAAAACTCAGCATTATCTACTGCAGATGGATGGTCCACTGCCTCTTTGCTATCGACATTATATAGGTATAATGGTATGTTGAATTATGACCCATGAAACTTTTTTTTTTACAGCATTAGCGTTTCTTTTTAAAGTTTATGACTATGTGCTTAGAAAATCTCAGTATCTCTGTCAATTTTATTAATTTGTAAAGAAAATAACAGTTCCATCTCTGGAATAGTTTAAGAATCCTAATGAGTTTCTATCTGTACTAAATATTATACTCAAAATTATACAGTACCGTAGATGCAAATTCTTTACTAACATGAGCAACAAAGAAGTTGGCTTTTGTTCACATTGTCATGTTCCATAAAAGCAGTCAATTTAGTAGCAACGGTGCTGAGTGAAGTGGTTTTCTCATTCCCCCTTCAATATTTCTTGATCTAAATCTATTCTACAAGCCCTTACTCATATTACTCACTTTTTAGCATTTGCTAACAGAGACCTCATACAGCTCTAAAGCACCAAAGCAAAGCTAATTTAAGATTAAATGGACTTTTAGGGAAATAGGTTTAAAATTATTACATAGATTTCGATAAGAGTTCAAGGGAAAAGTTTTAAATGATTCCTAACTCAATACTGATGTTTTATAGCTGCATTTAAATTCAATCAAAAATGTTGTTCCCAAAATCTGATAACCTGAAGTGGGCGAGTTCAGTTGTAATTTGGAAACTTCCTATACTTTTAATAATCTTGCCAAGGGCTCTATGATAATTTCAGTAGAAGAGTACATGTAGCTCAGAACTGAACTGTAGTGTCCTTGGTGTTCTCTCAGCTTCATTGTTTGGTTGCAGACATTTCATTACTCAATTAGGTAATATCATCAGTAGTAGTGAGAGTGGATTTGATCCCTGTTTATATGCAATAGCTTGCCCTCCCGGTTTTGATGGGGATGAGGATTTCTACTTGGAAGTTCCTTGATGAGGGCATTGTTTTCTGCTTGTTTGTCTGGTGTTAATTCATGTTTATCCAGGTGTTGGCTGCTGGAGGAGATTGTTCTGGTCTTTGATTCCTTTTTAGCTTTTGTCTCTTGAATGGCATGTAAATGTGGTTTATTTCTTACAGTAGCTGATTTGTCTGAATACCAAGCTTCCAGAATTCTCTAACATTTTTGGAATTGGTCTAGGATGCTCAGTTTCCCAGTTGAAACTATGCTTGAGTCTGTCCATTTTTTGGCTGCATGAGAGATTAAGGAGTTTTCATTGTGTCCTTCATGGATCTACTCTTCTAGTCTTCTGCCTGTCTGTCTTACAAAGTGGCTTCTATAGTCCTTATACTGTAGGTAGTAGATGCCTTCTGTTTTTCCTTCATGTTTTTTCCTTCATTGTTTTGGTTTACTTAAGAGGTTTTGGATGGCTTTAATTTAATTTAGTTTGTGTGTTATGATAATGCAGTGTGGGTGAAAGTCCTGCTGATTTTTTCTGAGATTTTTGTTGTTTTAATAGTGTTATCCTTTTCATAGCTTGTGTTGGTTATACTCTAGTTGATTGACTAGTCAGAAACCTTTTGATAAAGCTGCATGGATATCCATTTTGTTGGAAGATAGCAATAGCACTTGGACTTATATACTGCTTCACAGTGCTTTTACAGCCCTTTCTAAGCAGTTTACAGAGTCAGCATATTGCCCCCAACAACTTGAGTCCTCATTTTACCAACCTCAGAAGAATGGATGGCTGAGCCAACCTTGAGCCAGTGGGACCTGAACTGCTGGCAATCAGCAGTCAGCAAAAGTAGCTTGCAATACTGCACTCTAACCACTGCACCACCATAGCTATGCACAGATGTTGCATAGGCATTCGGTTTTCTTGTTCTGATGTATGGGCTTGCTGCAGTGTGTGCTTGTCTGAATAATGTTCTTACACAGCTCCTCTTATAGGAGGTTGGATTGTAACTTTGGTAGTGGATTGCATCCTGAGATTATGAATAGGATTTTTGGCTCATTGAGGTTGTCCACATGCATCCTTGTTACATCCTGGATGCAAAAGTAGCCAACTATTAAGTGGTGCATACGGTTAGTTCTTGTATATCCTGTTTAACAGTGGTCAAGAAGATAACTTTAGATATAAATGCTATAAATACCCTGTTTCCCTGAAAATAAGACCTCCCTGGATAATAAGCCCTATCATGGTTTTGAGCGCATGTGCTAAAATAACCCCTCCCCTGAAAATAAGCCTTTCCCCAAAATATTGTAACACAGCAGCAGCCATGAGGTGCCCATGCTCACAGCCTCCTGCACCTGAAAAATAATAAGACCCTCCCCAAAATAAGGCCATGCTTACTTCAGGGGTCAAAGAAAATAAGACCCGTCTTATTTTTGGGGAAACACGGTATTAGGTGGCATTATTTTTATTAAATGCATCAATATGTAGTGATGATCCAACATCCAAAATCCTGGATTTTTGGATATCATACATGGGCTCTTTTGGGTTACCGTGTTGCAAGGAGTTTGCAGAGGAAGAATATTTTATTGTTCCAGTTTAATTTTGATAGTATATTTTCAGAGGCTTATATGTAACCTTTTGGCTTGCATCCCATGATTTGTATCCTGTTCGTTGACATCTATGTAAAACTGTTAACAGAGATCACTTGAAGATCAACAGTAAAATTTTATTGCCTAGGATTGCGTAGGCAATAAATGCAGAATAGTCATTGCCCCAAAAGATTAAGCAATTTATTCTAGCAATTCTTTTTTGTAAGCCACTATATGCAAATGCTTTTTAGGGGAAAATTTGGATATCATTTCAGTCAATTAAATTTATTTCTAGAAATATAATCCTTAAATCAGGGCTGATCAATATATAGCTTGCCAGATGAAACTGAATTCTATTCCCCATCAATCCTCACCAGTGGGATCATTAGTGAGAGATGAAGGAGTTGCAGTTCATCCTAAATCTAACTCATTCCTGTAAATCATGGGATTTGCCTCTGCAAGTTGCTTTCAAATTTAATCAATTTCACTGTATTACTTTTCAATTTTTATCTTGCATATAAGGCATATATAAAAATGAAATAATTAAAAGAATGCATATTTTTTTCAGTAGTGTACAGTATTGTGTTGTATGCATTATTTTACTTTACCTAAGCAGTGTTCTCTGTAATTATATTTTTTAATGACTATGGAACATCTCTGTTCCATAATTTTTGTTTGCACATTGTTTTCTAGGCTGCAGCAAGACATCAGTGCTCTTACTTGGTAAATCTTCATGTCAATTATTTTCTACAAGTTGGAGGAGATCCTAAATGGCTGAATGGTCTAGAAAATGCACCTCAAAAGTTGCAGAAGTTGGGTGATTTGAATAAAATTTTGGCACACAGACCTTGGCTCATTACAAAGGAACATATTGAAGTAAGTGTGTTTCTTGAATCTATAATGATTTTAAATATTTGAAATGGCTGCCATTATTCATTATTCCATAATTCTTAAACTACGAATTTAATGTTTTTTATTCAAATTTAAGTTATTACAGAATCTGTTTCCAAATCACTTTAATGAACTCAGCAGGGTTTTCCCCCCATCACTTGTTGCAATATTTTTTTTAAAAAGGTTCTCTTTGTTTTTACCAGCTCAAAATGAAACAAGAAAAGATATCCATCCTCTCCAGAAGTGCAAAATTGTATCTGTTTTCATTATATTTTCTCTCCAAAATTTTTGAGTCCTATAAGCACTTAATGACTAAATTGTTTCTGGATGTTTGACTTTTACAGTATTTATAGTTGTTAAAATATATTGTTTCAAACTCCATTTCCTGCATAGACTTTGTGCTTAATCATCCTTCACCACTGCCTGCTTTTTATTTATTACATTACTGTCCTAGATCTGTAGAACAAACAATAATACAATAAAATAGCAGAGTTGGAAGGGACCTTGGAGGTCTTCTAGTCCAACCCCCTGCCTAGGCAGGAAACCCTATACCTTTCCAGATAAATGGCTATCCAACATCTTCTTAAAGACTTCCAGTGTTGGGGCATTCACAACTTCTGGAGGCAAGCTGTTCCACTGATTAATTGTTCTAACTGTCAGGAAATTTCTCCTCAGTTCTAAGTTACTTCTCTCCTTGATTAGTTTCCACCCATTGCTTCTTGTTCTACCCTCAGGTGCCTTGGAGCATAGTTTGACTCCCTCTTCTTTGTGGCAACTCCTGAGATATTGGAACACTGCTATCATGTCTCCCCTAGTCCTTCTTTTCATTTAACTAGACATATCCAGTTCCTGCAACCATTCTTCATGTTTTAGTCTCCAGTCCCCTAATCATCTTTGTTGCTATTCTCTGCACTCTTTCTAGAGTCTCCACGTCTTTTCTACATTGTGGTGACCAAAACTGAATGCAGTATTCCAAGGGTGGCCTTACCAAGAATGTACACGGTGTAATTTTCATAGCCACCAAATGAAAATGGGCTATAAAATATTTAACATGGCTTTCTGCATTTTAAAAGGACTCTTTAGAATGGGGCACACTTAACATTAATCTCTTGCTGTAGTATGTTTGATATACTGTGGACTTACATTTGTGATATTACTTGTGGTGTGATGGTTATAAGTTTGTTATGGAATATAAAGAGTCCCAGAAGGGAGAGACTGCTTCAGAGGGTAAAAAGGTAGCGGAGCTTCAAAAGTCTGCTAGTAGTTTACCGAGTACATCTATAGTTATGCAAATAGTTGCTTTAATCTGGCAAGAGTCTGCCTGTAGGTGAACAATAAAGAAACTTCTCAGAAGTAATTCCACAGGTCAGTTGGTTCTTGGGGCCTGACAGAATTTGATGCAATGATTACTTTCCTTCTCCCTGCTTTTTCTTTTAAAGCAACTTCTAAAAACCGAAGAACACAGCTGGTCATTGGCCGAATTGGTCCATGCTGTAGTACTCCTCACACACTATCACTCACTTGCTTCGTTCACTTTTGGCTGTGGAATCAATCCAGAGATCCATTGTGATGGCGGTCACACTTTCAGGCTGCTCTCCGTTGATGGTTATTGCATTTGTGATATAACAAATGGCAATCATGATGAGTATAAGATGCACACCCCCGATACAGATATTACAGTGAGTATTATGTTCTGAAAGGTTGAGTGTGTTTACCTTTTTAAAAGGCACCTGCTTGTTGTGGTGTGTATTTGCAAAGTTGTGCAACCTGCCTTCCTCTCCTTCATTCCTCCCTTCTCCTTTTTTTAATGGAGAAAATGAATACTTTAAAGCATCAAGTAAATCTCTATAGAAATGCAAGATGAATGCTACAAAGGGGAATACTGAAATGGAGTATCTGTTACTTAACCATTGGCGGAGACTTCTTTATGACTTTTTAACCATAGTGCTTGAACACATGGATCCTGGGACATCAAAAGAAATTGAGAGAAAATTGTTGGAAGTCAAAAGGTGTGGGAAGAGGCTGAAAGCAATTGAATGTAGTCTAGAACATAACATGTTATTTCAGCTGCACCTTTTATTCTGTTACCAATAGTGTATATCTGTTAATACATGTTAACAATATTTCCTGCAGCAAATGCAGTGTGTTAGATATAATTGCATGCCAGGAAGCCCAATTGGCTTGAGATACAGACTCAGATTCCTGTCAATATGAGCTAGAAGAAACATCAATGTTCAAGAAATGTTTTTCTTCTAAGAGTTGGTCTGACTTTTCTAAATTAGCACCTGGAATTATCTGATATATCCTCTGTAAGACAAAGAATGGTTGTAAGATTTTTATTTTTCAAGATTATATGATTGAAGATAATTATAAAGTTCTTAAGAAGTGGACAGTGTTCTCTGTTTGCATTATGTTGGTTTCATTAAAAGAAACAGAAATAGTCACTTAGTTCTTAGTTATAAGAAGTATTAGGGCTATGAAGTGTATCAGTTAGAAACGTGGTTTGGCACTCAATTGAGACTTCATTAATAATAATGCAAGGACTAGGCCTTTTTAAAATTTATTCTAGCAAGTTCAAAATAAAGAATTAGCTGTATAATAGCAATCAGAATTACAGGATATTTAATGTTACTATCCTGTGATGTAATGCCTTACTAAGAAACCACTACTAGCAATTCCTGCCCGCAAATATATTTATGCATCAACTTTACATATTCTTCTCATTTTGGGACATTTAAAAATTCCTTCAAGTGGTAAAACAATTTCCACTTCTGCTATGCAAGAGATAAATTGTTCCTTTAATTAAAGCATTAGAAAAATTGTATTTGCTTTCTTCTTAATTCTATACATAGGTATCCTAAAAAAGTTGCAAGTACTATGTTAGGTGTAAAATAGAACATCTGGTGCTTATCATAATAGAGTATCAGTGCTACATTGCAATTTTAAAAATGTTGCTATTAAAGACTCCCGAGCCCTCCTGTGAAGTAGAAGCACTTATGGAAAAAATGAAGCAAATACAGGAATGCAGAGACGATGTTGAAGCTAGTCAAGAGGAAAAGGCCACCCGATTCGAGAAGGAGAAGAGAGAAAGCATGTTAGTGCGTTGCTCAGGTCAGAACGTATTTTGTATTTATTTTTTAATTTCACATGTATATTTATCAGTTCCGGTATTTATACTTCATTATTCTGTAACCTAAATAGTTAATCAGGACAACAATAACTGCTCTCTTCTAAAACCAGGGTCAGAACGGGGCAGAATTATCATCATCATATTCATCCAAACTTACATTCCAACCCAGCACGCTCTAAAAGGTTCTGACGATTGGGCAGTAATTTTTAGAAAATTTGTGCCTAAGCTACCAGCCCTTAGTATAATATAGGCCTGAAATTGCTTCCTTTAAGAAATCAAGAATCCAACTGTCCTTCAAAAAGTTGTTAAAATATCTCACAACTCAAGTCAGATTTCTTAAGCCAGGTGAACAATAATACAGAAAAGAAATGTCAGAGATTGCCCATGGGTTCATCAAAATGAAAAATATAACATCTTAACTAACTGGTGTCTTCTGATTTGCTGAAAAATGCAATTCAGGTTGGCACAAATGGAAAACTTGTGCACCCTAAGCCAGATGTCGCAAAACTGCTGCCTTTCAAAAGTATTAGGTTTCCAGCCACAAAATTCCCAACTAATGTATCTGTTGGCTGTGTGACTCACAATTCAGGAACTTAAAAGAACATTAGATTTAGTAAATGCAGTGAAATCTTGATTTATCTTGATGAAAATGATTTTATAATGCTCAGGCCAATTTTCTGCACAAATTGATATCATTTGCATAATACTACACACACAAAGTAAATAATATAATTTGTCATTTGTGAAACAGCACCATTATGCAAATGACATAAATTAACACAAGTGACATAATTAGTGTAATGGTATCAAGCAGACATGCAAATTGTCACATTAGCACTTGCCAGTTTAACAGACATTCATTTTATAACAATCATCCTTAAAATTAATCTGTTAAAACTTAAGAGGTTTAAAAAATGGAAAGATGCATAATCACTAATAGGACAAAACAGATTTTTTTAATATAAATAAATGTGAATTCATTAGCTCAATGGAATAGGCCAGCAAGTTTGGCTCTCTCTATTCAGTCATTTCATTTTAAACTGAAGGCTCTGTATGGACTTAAAATACCTCTTATCAAATGATACAAATGGTTTTGTGTTCCATATCATAATAAGTTTTCAATAGCACTAGGAAATATTGAAAATGTTACACTCAAAACCAGAAATCTGCCCTTATATCATGTACAAAATGACAATTCCATGTGTGTAGGTATAATAACCACAATGATTTAATAATTGTTGATAAGGAAAACAAAAAAATCTGGAAACTGAATGTTACAGTAAATCAGGAATGCAAGGATAGGAAAGAAATAGAAAATAACAAAATACAAAGACCTAAAAACAGAAGTAAAGTGACTATGGTAAAAGAAAGCAAAAGTAGTACCAATAGTGACAGATCCCAAAACATCTGGAGCACCTCTTGAAGACCATCATTGCATTGACAAAATTGCCATTAGTCAGTTGTAAAAGTTTCAGTTTTCAGTTTCAGTTTCACTTTATTTATATGCCGCCCTTTTCCCTGGGGGGACTCAGGGCGGCTCACAGTTCAAAAGGGGGGGGGAGGACAAACAATTTACAACATAAAAGCACTACATCATTTAAGAACTCAACAGTCATACAATTCGAGTTAGAGTCTTTAACCCCAGGCCAGCTGGGATAGCCAGATTTTAAGTGCGGCGCGGAAGGTCTGGAGGGTGGTGAGGGTCCGGATCTCCACGGGGAGTTCGTTCCAGAGGGTCGGAGCAGCCACCGAGAAGGCTCTCCTCCGAGTAGTTGCCAGTCTACACTGGCTGGCTGATGGAATTCGGAGGAGGCCTAATCTATGCGATCTTATCAGTCTAGTGGAGGTGATTGGCAGCTTTACTTGGAACAACTTACATCCTGCGATATCTTTTAACATCTTGAGAAGGGTTGGATTGGTGGATTAAAATGCTAAATGCCAATATTTGGTTGACTAATCTCAGTCAAGACCTGTTACATGTAGGTCTTTATAGGCATCGACCAGAATTTTGAATTACATCCAGAAGCAAATTGGCAACCAATGCAACTCATAAAGTGCAAGGTTACGTGAACATATTAATACATGCCCATCACTGCTCGCACCATTACCTTCTGGATCAGTTGAAGCTTCGGGGCGGTCTTTAAGGGCAGCCCACATAGAATGCATTATAGTAATCAAGCCACTGGTTGACTAGGGAATGAGTGACTGTCTACCAGGCCCCTTCAATCTAGGAAATATGCAATGGTGTACCAGATAAAATTGTGCAAATAGCAATGTGTGTGTTTCTGGCATGCCCAAGCCAAGGCTTCTGTTCACTTGGTTCATTTTCCCTGCCTGTCAGCCCTCAGAGAAAGGGTGCTCACAACCAGCCTCTAGAATAACTTAAGAGTTATAAACAGAAGAACTGACGTATTTACAGTATGGAACTTATAGCCCAAAAATTGCAGTGGCAGCAATTACCATACAGCTAAGCTTGTATAGTTGGTTCATTGCCACTAAAGCGGTGAACCTTTCTAATATGCTTGTAGACTGGATGTTAATAGTATCTACCCTGTCAATCTGCTTATGGAGAGGAAGTAAGATCATAAGCAAGGATCTTTGATGCTAATTCCTGGTCCTGTGTACATTATTGACCCCTTTCACAGTAATTAAGCAGGAGTTCATTCTCAAGGGCCAGTTTTCTCATATTTGGAAATAATTACAGAAGAAAATAAGCTTGTCCATTTTTAATTTGCTACCACATAAGTGACATTCAAATAAGTTACAGCTCTCCGTTTCAACATATATTGATATGTTCAATCAACATATATTGATCAACATATATTGATCCTTGTTATTAAAAGCAAAGGTTATATGGGGAGGAATTTCAGTACTGCATTTCTGAAGAAGCTATATTTTATCTGCAAAATGCTTTTCCTGTATTGATTACAGAAGTTATTATAATTTGGCAATGGGATTTAAGCTGTTTTTGTGAAATTACTGTATTTGTTGTCCCAAAAGTGCTTTTTTTTTTTCAAGAGACAACTGGACTCTTGGGAGGGGGGAATCACCTTTGAAACAACCATGACCTGGATGACTGAGAATCTCCATAGATATTTACCGTATTTGTTACATATTTAACAGAAGATGAAGAAATATCACCAACAAGAGATGTATCTCGTCACTTTGAGGATACTAGCTATGGTTATAAAGATTTTTCAAGACATGGGATGCATGTACCTACCTTCCGTGTACAGGTAAATCATATATTATCAGTAACAAAATGTAAAGTGTTCCCCAGAATATTAGTTGTATAAAGTACACAGAATATTAGGTATATAAATTACACATATCTTTTTTTAATAACTTTAAAATAAGCATAGGCAATTTGATGTCCTGCAGGTTTGAACATTTACTAATCATTCTTAGGCAAGGGGATTATATACTGAAAGCTATACAGATAGTCCTCAACTTATAACCATTCATTTAGTAACCTTCCAAAGTTACAGCAGCACTGTGACCAGTCCTCATACTTACAACTGTCATAGCATTCCCACTGTCAAGGGATAATAATTCTGGCACTTGACAGTGGCCATGTATTTAGACAGTTGTAGCATCCTGGGATCACGTGGGGGGCAATCATCGTTCCAGCCAGTTTCTGACAAGCAAAGTCAAAGGGGCAAGCTGAATGATGGCATGATTCACTTAACTGCAGTGACTCACTTAACAAACCTAGCAAAAAGTGCCGAGGTGGCACAGTGGTTAGAGTGCAGCACTGCAGGCTACTTCGGCTGACTGCTAGTAGCAGCTCAGCAGTTCAAATCTCACCAGCTCAAGATTGACTCAACCTTCCGAGGTGGGTAAAATGAGGACACAGATTGTTGAAGGCAATATGTTGACTCTGTAAACCGCTTAGAGAGGGCTGTAAAAAGCATTATGAAGCGGTATATAAGTCTAAGTGTTATTGCTATTCGTAAAAGAACTTAGCAAAAAAGTTCACAAAATGAGGCACAATTCACTTAAAAAATGCCTTGCTTAGGAATGGAAATTCTTGTCCCAATTGTGGCTCCTAAGTGGATGACTATCTGTAGTTGAAACCAATGGAGAACAAAAGTATCCATGCTGTTGGAATACATAGCAATTATCTCATTAATTTGTATTTTAAAAATGCATTCATTCATTCATTCATTCATTCATTCATTCATTTAACTTTGTCAAAGTTGCTTCCATCTACCTATTTTGCTTTTAAGGACTATTCGTGGGAAGACCACGGATATTCTCTGGTAAATCGTCTCTATCCAGATGTAGGACAACTAATAGATGAGAAGTTTCAAATTGCCTACAACTTGACTTACAACACAATGGCTATGCATAAAGATGTGGATACATCAATGCTTAGGCGTGCAATTTGGAATTACATCCACTGTATGTTTGGAATAAGGTTGGTCGAGATCTGCATTAGTTATCTATTAATTTTGGAGATTTTGCTCCTCATATTGCTTGAACACATATTATGGAAATTTGTATTAAAAAAATCTACATCAAAAGCCATGAGCATACAATCAATGTACTGGATAAAATAATTGCATTGGTAACTTCTTACTAACAAATGCTTTTAAAGGCAAATTCTTGATACCAATTGTGCTTGAGGTAAGAACCTTGTATCCCAAGAAAGCTAACTAGCTAAAAAAGCTAAAGCTAAAAGTAATTCTAGAAAAAACGTTTTGTGTTGCTCTCAAATCCATGGCTAGAAGATACTAAGAAAGCTGTCAAGGGAAAGCAGCAGATCCAAAAAGGCAAAAGACAGCTGCAGTACTGTGAAAGTCAATATTTAGAAAGGACTACATAGAGTAGAAGATGGAAACAGGGCAAACCACCCAAAAAAGGGGACATGTGCTGTTTCCAACATATTGAGAATGGACAAAAATACTAGAATTGGGATTCTAGCAAAACCAGCTTAAGATCTACCAGAAAATATATATGGCTATGAAATAGCAAGCAATAGTACAGTAATAATTATAACTGGCAACAATGTGTTTGATGCAAAATCTGAACATATTTGTTCTCCTGATTACAGATACGATGATTACGACTATGGTGAAATTAATCAGCTGTTGGACCGCAGCTTTAAAATTTATATCAAAACTGTAGTGTGTGCTCCCGAGAGGACCACAAATAGAATGTACGATAGCTTCTGGAGGCAATTCAAACATTCTGAGAAGGTATGTTGTATATGTGTTGTTATATATCTGTTTGTTGTGACTTAGTAGGTTGAATATTGTTTGACAGTTGCATTTACAAAAGCAATCATTTTCCTTACATTGACTTAAATATCTTCACACTTTCTCTAGCCTGTAAAATTTTTGTCTTTGCATTATTTAGTAGAAACCACAACATTACTGTATTGAAGAAAATTATGTAGGTCCTTGCCTCACCTGATAAAACCTAAGTCATTCCAGGCCTAAAGCCCGGTGGCGCAATGGTTAGAATGCAGTACTACAGGCTACTTTTGCTGACTGACTGCAATTTGGCAGTTCGAATCTCACCAGGCTCAAGGTTGACTCAGCCTTCCATCCTTCCGAGGTCACAGTCTGCAGTCCCGAGGACCTAGATTGTTGGGAACAATATGCTGACTCTGTAAATTGCTTAGAGAGGGCTGTAAAAGCACTATGAAGCGATATATAAGTCTAAGTGCTATTATTATAATAGCCTAATGAATATTACGCATATAGCTATCGTATGGGGACAACAGTCTACCTAATTGACTGTTGCATAATATCCCTGTCATAATCAGTCATTAGTATGTTCATGGATTTCTGTCTGGCTTCTGTTCAAATATTAGCAACATTTCTGCATGCCTTAGAATGCTGTAATGCATAAAAGACACTAAACTCAACTTTTTATTGTTTTCTTTAAGGTTCACGTCAATTTGCTTCTCATAGAAGCACGGATGCAAGCTGAACTGCTTTACGCTCTGAGAGCCATTACTCGTTACATGACGTGAAAACTTTGGGCAGTAATAATCGAAGGTGCCACCGGGGCAACTTACCAGGGCTTGTTAAGGGGCTTCTCAACCAGCAGGGGCTAAAAGCCATGAATTTTTTTGTGCCATAGTGTTTATTATTATTACTGCTGCTGCTACTACTAGTATTATTGCAGCTCCTTCCTTAGTGGGATATTACTGCTGATGTTGAGGTTGGTGGTAGGACAGTTGTTCAGAGACACAATCAAACGGATTCCAGCCTGCTCTAGTTAGCACAGGAGGCAATGGCTTCTGGTAGACAACTAATTACCGAAATCCTCATGTGTTGTCAGAAATAAATAAGAATCTGGAAGATAAGAATTTTGCTTTTGATATAAGAGTGAATAATGTTTTTATAAAAGTCCTGATGCTGCTGAACGTGCTGGTTAAATGAAGAGACTAGCAATTCCAGTTATTAAGCTATAAACAAATGCAAGCAATGCTACCGTCTGAGCCTACATTGTATGTGATTTTAGAGAAGCTCCTTGCTGATAATGCAGAGCTGAACAGGATGTTACATTAACAGTTTTGATTGTTAAAAGAATCTTTTGCTGTCTAGGTTGGTCTTATTATTTCAGACTGAGACAGTGCAAGACTATCAAAGCTGCTTAAAAACCTCCAACTTTGTGAAAAAACTGAATAGTTAAGAGCAAGGATAGATAATCTTACTTCTTCAGTATTCCTAGAAGCTATCAAAGGTGTCGAAATATCCATTCAGGCCTCAAATAGCTTCTTCCTAAAACCCTCATTTCTACAGTTTGCCCCTTAAGTAGCAGCTTACGTAGTTAAACAAGAAAATAGCATTAACAACAAGAACAAAACCCCTGTAAGTGACTTTGATATACATGTGTGAGTGCGTGCATGGGTAAAATATATGGACACTTTTTGTATGAGATCTTTGTTAGTATTACTGGGTTGTTTAAATAAAAAAATAACATTTTCCTCTTTTTTTCATACTTCGTACACTAGTACCAGTATAATTCATTACAAAATAGACAAATGAATGCTGTGTCTGGTGTGTATTTCTAATTTGTGTTTGAGAGAAAAACAACAAAAGTTAAACTGCAATTCTTGACAGTTCAACAGGAAGCATCTGCTATTTCCTTTAGTCAAAAATGCAAGGCAAATGCTGATCCAAAACATATAAGCCAAATGTGCAATTTTAAAGGTGGCTTTGACTAAAAATACTAATTTTATTCCCAGCTCTTATGAATTTCATCTGTGAAATCAAATAACTATCTTGCTTTACCAGATTGGCTTATCAATAAAGGGACAAGGATTATAATTTTATCACATAAATACATTTACAATCGTTTAAAAGTAAAAATTTTCATTTATACTGTGATTTTCAATACATTTTTAAAATATTGGGTGGAGAATGTTAGTCTGAATCATCTAAAAATTCATTTTGAAATTGTTGACCAAATGCAATACTATTCTATATATTAAAACCTAACAAAATTATTTAACAATGAATGCTGTCTGAATTCCTTGATCAATACTTTATAACCATGGTAGTAATTTTTGCAAACTTTTATAAAATCTTAAATATAAAGCATAACATTGTTATAAAGTTAAATGAAAAAGATACTCAATTCAGATGTTGCAATTAGTTTATTTTTATGTTTCCTAAATGCCATTGGAAATTTAACAAAAAGGTATTCTACAATGAATGTACATGCTACATAGAAAAATTAAAAGCAAAAGGCATTTTTCATGGAAACATACTGAAATGTTTTGATATCTAATGATTTGCAAAAGCAGCTGCAGAAGTGATTTGTGCATTGATTGATTCAACACCCATCTTGAAACGCAATATTAGGAACTCAAGCAATGATTTTCAGTTTTGAATTCTCTGGAGAAGTTTGTGTGCCACAGGTTTGAACTCTGTTTCCCAATAAAGTTTGTGATATTCTCTTAAGTCACTGTCAAAACTGTAAGCTAGTGCCAGGTCTTCATCTACAGCAAGAAAAAGAATGCCTACCAATCAGCATTAAATATAACTTAAAACAATTAAAGAGTTATTCACACATGTATTTGGATGTATCTGCTACCAACACAGAGAATAATCTAAAGCAGGAGTGTCAAATTCAAGGCCGGAGGCTTGGATCCAGCCCACAAGGTGCTTAAATCTGGCCCGCGGGGCCACCCTAGAAACAGCAAAGGACTGGCCCAGGCTGACCAGGTGCTGATTTACAATCTGGTAGCGGCTGGCAGTGTACTGGAGGAGGTCATGGCAGCTGAAAACGGAGCTCGGGAGGGCCGCATGAGCTCCATTTTCACTGGTAGAGTGCTAACAAAACTACTAGCAAAAGTGGCATTTGATCACAAGACAAGGAGGCACTGAGAAATGTTTCCCCTTTTGCATTTGAGCATTCAAGAAAGGAGAAAGGGAAAGACAAAAAAAAAGATGGGAAGATGGGAAGAGAGCAAAGAAGGAGAAAGGAAAGAGGGGAGGGAAGAAGAAAGGAAAATGATGAGCGAGGGAAAAAGAAGAAAAGAGAAAGAAGGAAGGAATGTGGGATGCTGCCGGCATTACTATCAGTTCGGCGCGCCCAAAAATTTGATCCCTCTTGGTGGTCTCCCATCCTATCACTGGGAATGCTTTTGTTACAAAGCTGGGTCTCCTTGCATGAAGAGGGAGTACTCCTCCCTCTGACATACACAGTTTGCCCTCCCACACACACCATGAGCTACATGGCCAAAGAGAGTGAACACAGCAGCAGCAGCCTCGAGGAGGTAAGTGCAGCCAGGCACCCCCTTGGAGAAGGGGGGCTGGGCTGTGGGGTCCCGGTGCCCTGGGCTCTGCCTAGGGCTCTGGACAGCCTGCACTGCCTACGGGGAGTACATGGCCTGAGATGGCGAGGTTCCTTTGGAGGACAAGGGTTTGGCTCTCTCCCTGGTCTCGCCTTCCTGTGCTGGAGACGATCTCCCCAACCCTGCCTGGGCCACCACAGCCATCTTCAACATGAGTGACATCAAGCTGGCCAAACACAATACACCCAGCCATGCCCATCCCCTGAGGTCAAATGCAACCCTATTGTGGCCCTCAAATCAAGTTTGACACCCCTGATCTAAAGAAAAGAATGTGCATAAAAATCTTAATTATCCCAAGAGGTTTGGGTAGTTGATTTTTCCCCCTGCCTTTGAGTCAGATTTGACTCCTGATTATTTCATGGAGTTTTCTAGGCAGTATTTTTGGAGATGGTTTGCCACTACCACCTTCTTGAGGCCAAGAGGGAGTGACTAGCCAAATATTACCTAGCTAGCTTTTATGCAGGAATAAAACTCCTAGTCCAACAATTTAACCACTAGATCAAACTGTGGTTCTAACATTCTGAGCCATGGTGGCAGCATGTTAGAATGTAGTATTGCAGGCTAACTCACTGCTTACTGCCAGGCTCAAGCTTGACTCAAGCCTCCATCCTTCCGAGGTCAGTAAAATGAGGACCCAGATTGTTGGAGGCAATTTGCAATTTGCTGACTCTGTAAACTGCTTAGAGTGGGATGTAAAGTACTATGAAGCAGTATATTTTGTTTTTTTGTTATTGCTAGTAATGATTTCTTGCTAAGAAATCTTAGCAAGATTTCTTGGAAAGACTCTAAAGAAAATAATGGGCTACATAGAAAAAAAAAGTCATGTGAGCAATTTTCTATATGTCCTATTTCCATTCATTAAAGAAACTGTTTTTACAGCTTACCAAGAAATGTCATAAGAAGAACTAGTAGACCGTTTGAGTCATCATTTTCAAAGCAGGGGTCATTCCTTGTAACATTCTCACTGTAGTTCCACAAAGTTTTGCATATCAAACCAGCCAGTTGCCAGTCTGTGGGCCCAAAATCTCTCAAGCAATCGATCAATCTGTTGTAATAATAGGTGAATAGCTGTTAATAAACCCTTGAAAAATAGTGTCTTTGTAGAAGCCTTGTAGGAAAATAGAACAATATCCCTGCTCCTGTGTGAATTTCAGCAATATCTTTTCTGACTCAGCTACTTTCTAGGACTTACTTTTTAATTCCTCCTTCTTCATTCAAAATACTCCGCCTGCTTTTATCCACGGTAAGATTGAGGAGAACTCCACAGGCTGAAAAGCAGACATCTTGATGCTTGGCATCAAGCAAAGCAATCATGAATTTGTACACTAGATTAAAGAAGAAGAAAAATCAAAGAGAACAAACTTACTTTTAACAACAGATAACTGTATCAGGTGCATCATTACAATACTGCTATGCCACTTCTAAAGGACTGAAATATTGACTTCTCTTCTGCAGCAGTTATCAGCTCTCTATGCAATTAATGAAAATGCCATATCTTTCACAGGCTTATCCCAACAATCTCAATATGAGCACTTGGTATGACTACTTTCAGCACAATTAATCTTGATGTCTTTTTAAAAAGTCCCCTGATAAAAAAAGTTGAATTTATGCATTGCTGTCTTGTTACATTTTCAATTTTTTAAAAGTAAAATGTATTTTACTTGGGAAGCAATCACGGTCTTGTATGAAATCCTGCCTTTGCAAATTCTGCTTAAGTTTAACCATCTCCTTTTAATGACCTTTTCTCCAAGCATTCTCAAATAAAACTATTTCTACGCAGATTGTTTTAACAGCCATTGGTTTTAAGCCAAATCTAACAGGCAACATTTTGTGAATATATTGTGTTACTTCATGTAACATGGTTATTTCTAATGGGATAGGAACTCACCTTTTCGCTGTATAATAAAATTGCAGATTTCATGGTTTTGAGAAAGATTGCCAAAGACACGAATAGCCTCCAGAATTCCATCCATATGACTGCTCATTAACATCTTTAAAAGCACTATAAATGGAAAAAAACACAGTATTTTATATATTTGTAAGGGATAAGTATCTTATTCCAAAAGCAGAGCAGTTAATATGTCTCCCAGAAGGGCCAATTAAGCAATGAGTACATCTTTATTTTAGCCTCTCAGAGTAGAGGGGAAATTGTTGTGTGTTGTATGCCATTTGTCTGGAACGGTATAGGGTTTCCTGCCTAGGCAGAGGGTTGGACTAGAAGACCTCCAAGGTCCCTTCCAACTCTGCTATTGTATTGTATTATATTGTACTTCAGGCTAAAAGTGCCATGACACCTACATATAAATACAATTTATACAATGGTATGCCTAGAGTTACCTTTGGTCAAATTTTAACACTAAAAGCAGGATATCAACATAGTATAGAAGTAATATCCAAAGTCAATGAAACTGAAGTTTAAAACCGTTGGATACTTCAGCAAGACAATGTTAAAATCAAACCTATTTACAGTAAAGAGAGCTTTTTGCAATCTTTCACAGTACCCACAAATGAATAATATTGAAAATCTATAGGGAGAATGCAAATGTGTAGTTCATGCAAGGAACTCTAAAATATTTCTGATTTAGAAAAGTTCTCCAAGGAAAAGTTCCAAAAGTTTTTCTTACATCATTACCAAAAATGTTTGAAAGCTCTTTTTTTTCTGCCAAAGGAGGTATTTCAAAATGTCCACCGAAAAGATTTTGAAACTTTTGTATCCGCAATATTTACTGGCGATTTTTTAAAACTTTGAACCTGTTCACTATTGCACACAAATAGGTGTGCGGTTAAATTTGCACAAAGATGATGTGTTTAACCTTGCACCATTCAGAGGTTATGCCAGTTTATTTTTACTTATTCACTGAAACATACAATTAGACTAGGACTGTATACATTTTGATATAACTACCGTATTTTTCACACGATAAGGACTATAAGACCCAACTAGCTTTTGCAGAGGAAAACAAGAAAAAAAATCTGCCTCTGCCTCCTAGTAATCTGCCTCCTTGCAGCAAACAGCAAATAGGCTGGTCAGCCTCAGCACAGCGTGATTAGCACGAGCAGCTGATTGATGGTTGGATTGGCCTACCAAAATATCACCTACCAGCTGTTCCAGGCTGCGAGGATCGCCACCGCCAATCACCCCAATTTTGGCCTCTGCGCGCCTTATTTTCAGCCTCCACCCATCCCGTTTTCAACCTCCACATATCCCATTTTCAGCCTGTTCCAGCCAGCGGCAGCAATCCCCACTGCCTGTAACGGGCCAAAAATGGGATGTGCAGAGGTCAAAAATGGGATGCATGGAGGCTGAAAACGGGGCACACAGAGGTGGTGGTAGGCCGTGGCGGCGATCCCCACAGCCTAGAACAGCTGATTGGTGGAATTCCAGATGGCCAATCCAACCACCAATCAGTTACTCGTGCTAAATCAGGCTCTGCTGAAGTTGAGCAGGCTGTTTGCTGAAAGGCAAATTGCTGGGAGGTTGACATTTCCACCCACGTTTTTTTGGGAGGGTGCATCTTATATACCGAAAAATACGTTATTTTTTCTGCCTTTGTTCCTTATCTGCTGACAAACCTCTACTAATCTTACTGAATATCCAGACAATCTTGGCATTTTTCTTACTTAATCAGGAAGTTATCTTTCCTCTTTATTGCTAAATCTCTTGTAAACAAAGACTCCAACTTTTAAAAATACCATGCATATCAGAGTTGTGGCGTTTCCGCCCTTTCAAAAGATGCTGAACAGCAAGTTCTGGCAAACTCAGCCAGCACAGCCAATTGTGAGAGATGCTAGAAGAACAATATCTACAAAAACAGAAAATCCCTATTAACATATTGTGTGTCTGAAAATTTTATTCCGTGAGATCTCATCTGACATCTTTGAGTGATGTGCAGTTCATCTTTATTATCTATAGAATCAAAGAATAATGTTTTACACTAGTCAAACCTTTGACATGAGTTAGGAACAAAAACAAAAGACAAACTAGTGAAAGGGTGGTAATATGCTAATCAACCAGCTTACAAATTCAACATTTATAAGGCTAATCAATAAAAGCAAACATGACAAAGATTAAGCCAAATTGGGCCAGCTTTATCATTACAAAATTGTCTGAAAAAGTTATTAAATTACATCAGCTCCTTTTTATGATTTTTCATTCAAACCTATATTATTTATAAGCAATACTGTCTGTTACCATGTAATAGAAAGATGAGATAATTAACTTTTAAAATACCCTTACATTCTGCAATATGTAATTTCTTCTCTTGGATTACGGAATTCTTCACTTGATAAAAGGATAAATTGTTGATTGTTGCAATGGCATTAATAACCAGTTCCTCACATTCCTCAACCGACTTGCACTCTAGAGATTTAGAAGAGAAGACTTCAGTCTTTTATCACGATACCGATTATGTAGCTCATCATAACTTCAGTCATTCTACTATAAAAAGTTACGCTGAGATCATAAAATAAAGCCAAACAATTAACTGCTGTAATAAGGAACTGGCAATATTTCAATAAAATTCTGATGCTGAATTCAGCCTTTTTGTCTGAGGCCATTTCAAAGTGTGAAATCGTGTGTTTTTTATACAAGTAGATGTACACATTCATTTTACTGAAGTCCTTCATAGATTGATTGATTAGGTGGCACAAAGTCAATGTTGACTGTTAGTGCCACGTAGATTTTTTTTCAGGAGAAGCCCTTCACACTGACATCTGAATACATGATATGCCCAGCAAGACCTTGGAAAGTTTGGAAAAAAGCAAAGAAAAAAATTTGAAGACAAAATTCCTGCCAACTCTCTTTTCTAATTTCTGATCAGCTGATACAATTGGTACCATCTAGATAATGGTCACCATATTTTTTAAAATGCACAGAATTGAAACAAAGAATTACAGGAATGCTGTCCCAATTATAATGGTCTTTATGGGCTACACAATTACGATGCAGCCAAAGCAAATTGAAATCCATCATTTAAAATGGCCACTTTATACAGAATACAACTAACACATGTTTTCCAGGATGTGGATTAAATAGCAGGACACTGAAACAGTCAATGAGTTTACAAATAAAAGAAAGAAAGAAAGAAAGAAAGAAAGAAAGAAAGAAAGAAAGATAGATAGATAGATAGATAGATAGATAGATAGATAGAGGTGAACTTTTAACTATGCATCTAGTTCTGTATCTCTGAACCTTCCAACCCTTCCCAACCTGGTGCCCTCAAGTTATGTTAGATTTTAATTCCAACTGACATGACCAGATCTGGATTATCCGTTGGGCATGAGTACCCAAGAATCTTTTTAAAAAATTCAAGAAATTCCCTAACATAATGAAAGTATTTACTTATAGTTCAGGAAGGTGGCCGAGCAACAATTCTAAGAGTGTTTAGTGCTTTCAGAAAATGTACATTGGCACTGGGAAGTCTGACATAATGTCAGCCAAATGATTTTAACACTGATGGTTTGTCTTCTACAGATTATATTATTCAAAAGCAGTTCTTACCAAGTACTGTAATAAGTAATGCCACAATGTGATGATTAGTTGCCAAAGATGAACCTACATTTGGATGAATGGACAGATTGGCAATCACTCTTATCAGCTTAATGAGAATGTCTTCTGCTTCAGAAGGGTGTCTGAGATTCTTTATTTCACCATCTTTCCACACTTTATGATTAGGAACCTTTTCAAGGTAAGTCTGGAAAAGTTCTATGAGTGTATCAATGCTTCCTTGCTCCTCAAAAAATTGTTCCCGGGCTTGATTGTTTTTTGCTGTTAAATTGCCAAGAATGAAAATGATACGGATAACTAAGTCCTGAAATTGAACATAAGAAAGGAAATAATTTGCTGTAAATGAAAATCTATAATTTTCAATATTCAATAAACAGTTCATACTTAGAAGTACAAAAGTGAATGAATGCAAAATGCAACCAAACATGATTTTATTTATCTATCATATTTACATATACAAATGACATAAAACATTCCTTACAGAAGCATATAATCTCTAGCAATATTTTCAAAACATAACTTCCCACAATTCTAAGCACACATTTATAACACATCTATAACAGATTTCAATAAAATCATATCTCAACACCACACTACCCAACTACGAACTACAATGTACCACAAACAAATGTTGTCTGAAACATACTTAGCAAAGAAAAACTTATTTTGAAAACTGATTCACTTTTATCTTTAAGACATAATTATCTTCTATTATAACATGTAATATTAACATAAATATATAATTTTTGAATGATTCCTTTCTGCATAAAAGAATATAATAGATGCATCAAGCACTAATGTACTGTATCAGAACAATGAACTTCAAGATGCCCATTTTCTAATACTGTTAAAAGTTATTGGCTACCTAATGAGAATTAGGAAGTACTAAACAATGATTAGCTAGGCTTATTATTATTAACTTCATTCTCATCTTAAAAGTTTTATATCTATGTATTTACTCCAATACTTTGGCCACCTAATGAGAAGGAAGGACTCACTGGAGAACAGCCTAATGCTGGAAAAGATTGAGGGCAAAAGAAGAGGATGACAGAGAATGAGGTGACTGGATGGAGTCACTGAAGCAGTCGGCGTGAGCTTAAATGGACTCCAGAGGATGGTAGAGGACAGGAAGGTCTGGAGGAATGTTGTCTATGGGGTTGCGATAGGTTGGACACAACTTCGCAGCTAATAACAACATTTACTCCAAACAACCCTTACTAATAAGAATTTATTACTGACACATTGAAACATCTTCATTTTCCACATAAGAGAATCAGGGTTAGGACTTGCTAGTCAACAGAGTCCCATTATTCAGTTCTCAAAACAGATTTTAAAAAAGATACAATAGAATCGGAATAGGACTACGTATATCTGAATAAATATCACTACTCAGTTGAATTGAGCACATTACCATTTAATAAAGTGTACTGATACACTCTGGAATAATCCATACTCTGCCTTGTGTGCATCAGTACTCCTCTGTAGTAATTCATAGTAAAAGAAGGGAAAAGATTCCACTGTTATGGCATAGACATCCAAAACAACAATAATAATGGAATTAGCATTAAGAGAGAGGTGTGTGTATTTTTGAGCCAGTTTGATTTCTGCCTAGATTAGAACCTACAAATTTCTTGGCAAGGTTTTCCAGAGGGGGTTTGCTATTGCCTCTTTCTCAGGGGCTGAGAGAGCACGATTGGTCCAAGGTCACCTAGCTGGTTTCCTGCCTAAGGTGGGACTAGAACTCAAGACCTCCTTGTTTCTAACCTGATGCCTTACTGACTCTTTCAGTATAAATTACCACATTAAAAAATGACACAAGTAAAAATATATAGTTACGTCAATTTGTAATGAAGTGGGATCGTCACACGGTCAAAAGAAACATTAAATCTGTTCTTATTATGAAAACATTATTTGTTTTAATGCATCCCTATTATTTAAAAATCATTTTTTTCCTGTTATTTATTGTTTTTTTCATTCCATTTTTGGCTAAAAAAATACAGAATCTTCACAACCAAGAAACTCCCAAGCCCTTAAATCTGTAGATTCCCCTCTATTATTACATCTCAGTAAGTAGGAGGTTTGTACTATCTACATCAACATTTAATCTTTGACTTACAACCATTAGTAACTGTTCAAAGTTACAACGTTGAAAAAAAGTGACTTACAACAAAGGTTGTTGCATCCCAAGGCCATGCGATCACTATTTGTGACTTTCCCAACTGGCTTTCAGCAAGCAAAGTCAATGGAGGAAACTAGATTCACATAATAACCAGGCGATTCATTTAACAAATGCAGTGATCGCTTAACAACCACGACAAAAGAGGTCATAAAATCAAGTGGAGCGCACATAATAACCATCTTGTTTAGCAACAGAAATTCTGGTCCTAATTGTGATGATAAGTAAAGGACTGTATTGTACCAGGAACCTATTTCTAAGTGCCTAAATGGCTGAAGGCATTCATTTCTATCTGGAAAATACACATGGAATTTGTCTCTAAAAATGGACTAACATACATACAACACCACAGGCACATTAAAGGATTAAAATACATAAAAAAACCAGGAGATTAAAAAACTGACCTGCTTTGTTGGATATTTGTTTAGCAGGGCTAAAAATAAGGCATAACATCTGGAGCAATCTGCCAAAGCTGTACAGCAGTCATTGAAGGATGAAAGTTTGCTGCATGTTTGAAACAATAATATAGATGAATTTTTCTTTTATGATTTCCAACTTAAATCTAAGTATTTTGTTTTGGTTTTAAACATTATTCATAGTACAAAATGAAAAGGCCAGCATTCTCTATTTTTGTACAGCTCAATAGAAGTAACAATTAAAGAAACAAGTGGCTATGACTTTGATGGCTAAAAAGCCCCAATTCTATCACAAGGAATAATGACAATCAAAAGCTTCCTGTATTTTAGGTCTATAAGACACATTCCCCCTCCCCCCCCCAAAAAAAGTGGGTGGAAATGTCTGTGTCTTATAGAGTGAATGCTGCTGAAGCCCCGCCCACCCACCGGCCCCCACCCTTCAGCCTCTGCCTCCCTGCAATTTGCCTCCTTACAGCAAACAGCCTGGTCAGCTTCAGCACAGCCCGATTTAGCATGAGCAGATGATTGTTAGATCGGCCTCCTGGAACACCTCCAATCAACTGTTTCAAGCTGTGGGGATCGCCACCGGCCATCACCATCTTCACCACCCACTGCTGCCATTGCCTATCGCTGCCTTCACACATCCAGGTGGGATCCCCGCCACCTGGAATGGCCCGAAAATAGGCCGTGCAGAGGCCGAAAATGGAGCACACAGAGACTGAAAATGGGCGTGCGGAGGCAGTGATAGGCAGCAGCGATCCCCACAGACTAGAACAGCTGATAGGTGGAATTATGGGAGGCCAATTCAACCACCAATCAGCTGCTTGTGCTAAATCAGACTGTGCTGAAGCTGACCAGGGCTGTTTGCTGTTTGCTGCAATGAGGCAAATTGCTGAGAGGCAGAGGCAGGATTTTTTTTCTTGTTTTCCTTCCCAAAGCTAGGTGCATTTTATGGTCCGGGGTGTCTTATAGTGCAAAAAATATGGTAATTTACGTTGCTAGTAGAAGATAACCCCAAATCCCGCTACTGTTTCTTTGAGTACCATTATGATTTCTTGCAGACAACACAAACATCTTCAAGTACCTCAACAGGAAAGACAAAGCGGCAGCAGCCAAGGATGATGCAGCAGCAAAAAACATGAGGAAGTACCAATAAAGGAGAATGTTTGTAGCTCAGGGTTGAGATCCTTGGTGCTCTCTGAGCTTGGTTGTTTTCTTGCAGACGTTTCATTACCAAACTAAGTAACATCATCAGTGCACCCAGGATGTTACCTAGTTTGGATAATGAAATGTCTGCAAGAAAACCACCAAACTCAGAGAGTACCAAGGGAGTCCCACATACAGGAAGTGGCTGCTGTAAAGCAAAGTGGTATATTTTTTATGAGAAGGAATAAAAGAAGTAACAACAGCAGTGACGGTGAAACAAAGTCCTGAGGCCCTCAGCTGATGGCAAGAAGACCTTGACCTGTTTTACTGGACCATTTAATTATGGATTACTGAACAGAAAAAAAAAATCAACGTATTATTGTATTCAGTCTTAAATGCTGCCTGCTGCCAATGGCCACTTCTACAGGAGACAGATTTCCTCTTTAATATAGTGGCATTCTTTTTCTGAAGAAATCACACAAGGGATGGAATATAAGAAGTTTTGTGTATTATCCAAACAATGCCCCTAATTCACTCCTATGGGGATGTTTTTGATGACCTTTGCCTTAGAGCATGGGTGAGTTAAGTTAGTAACCTGAGGCCATATCTATTGGTTGCTTGCACATACATATATATCCATTCAAATACACCTTCACATAGACAGACACAGTAGTATTCAGTATAAGATCTTTTAGGGAGTAGGCAGAACTTAATCCCTTCCCAATAAAACAACTCAAAATTAGTACTGCACCATATTTAACAGTGAAAAGCGACAATATTTCAAAGGGACAATGGAAGAGGTCTTATGCTCGTCATGCCTAATGATTTTGATTTCTGTTTTGCAGTCATTTTAAAAATCCACAATCTTGAACATGGTTGCTATAAAGAAGGAGGAAGCAATAACGTTTCTTCCTCCTCTCTTATAGCAATCCTAAAGCAGGTTACAGCATTAGAAGCAAAGAACAATAATCCTTTCCCACCACATTATCTGCTGGCTGGGTGAGGGACAGAAATACTAACACTCTTAACAGAAACCACAAGTCAAAAAAGATAATGTACTCAAGAGCGCCCAGCAGACTGGGTGGCCTACTTCTGTTTGGATTGCAAAAGATTTGTATTTTCTTATTCAAAAAAGCGAGCCAAGAAAATCGTTCAGGAATTAAACGCTATACTGATACAAGGTATTTCAACAGAAATATAAACAGTATCTCCATGGAAGCAACCACTTCAATAGATAATGAGATGCTTGCTTGAAGAAGCAAAAAGATCTACATTGTATTTTAAAAAAAACAGTGGGGTTACCTGAATATTCTGGCCACATTGGTACATACATCTTTGTCACTCATACGTTTCTCCAATGTGAGGCAGAGCTCTGGAATAGCTCCATACTCAAGGAATTTGCACCTTGACTGAAGTAAGTCTACCAAGTTTCGTAAAGTGGCAGTGAGCTAAAGAAAATACATTTAAATATGAATTAAACAAACACGGTAAACATAATTTTATTAGGAAATGTAACTAAATTTTGCACAGCCTTCCTCTGATGGCAGTAGTGTGAAGCTCTGTGGAAAATTTAAAATAATGTAGGTTGTTTAAACTTCAAAATATGAAACAATGATACAGGCTTTATTGTTAAAAACATACCTACTTATAACTTTATTCATCATTCGGAGCTGCTGCTTCTATTTTATTTATCAAATTTATAGGATTGTCCATCTTACAATACAAGGGACTCTCAGTGGAGTAGAAGAAATTTTAAAAAATAGTTTACAAATAACAGCAATTATTATTATTGATAACATTAACAATTATAAAACACAGCTAAAACAAATCATGGGTGAAGAGATTATAATGAGAGGGCCATCTTACTAGCTTACCAGTTCTCAGCTGGCAACAAGCAGTTCTTGAGAGGCCTTTAGAGAGTCAGAAGTGATTGTGTCAATGGATGGGATATTCCACAATGCAGGTGCCATAGCCAAGAAGGCATGCCACATAATATCCCATCAAATGTAGCTCCCTAAATGACAGATTCCAAACTATGCCATCTATCTTTGACTTATTTTTAACTCTCACTTCACAACTGAACAGAGACCCACTAGGCTTGTATCTCTCTACTTCAATGATTCTTAATTTTAACTGTTTGTTCCAAGAAAGGAATGTTATACTGACACAATACCATGAGCTACTGTGGTTGTTGTACTCTTATCAGAAAGAAGTAACCATGCTGCCTTAATCTTAGACAAGAGGTGCTATACAAATATTTTATATATAAAGTAAAATGAAATAGATAAATACAAGACCCAGATTCAGTAAGTACACAGTTAGAGCTTCTGCACATGGCAGGAGGACACAACAGGATAGGAATGCCTTATTCACTATTCCTTTGGTATGTACAGTAGTAAGAATTTTCCAATAATTTCTAGTAACAATTTATCAGTTTCCAATAATGGACATTATAGATGAGGGGTGTCAAACTGGCGGCCTGTGGGCCAGATGCGTCAGGCGCAGGCAACGGCCACCTCAGCTAGCGAAGGGATAAAACATTGTGAAATGTCACACGATGGCAACATGACACAGCAAGTTTGATACCCGTTTTATAGACCATTCTAGAACTATTAAGTTAAAGCGCCTGCTGCACCTTAGATTGCTTTAGATAATTCAGAAAAACTCATCAAGGTAACACAAAGTTAGAACTGGAATAATATAGACTAGACTGAATACTTGGAAAATATCTCAGAACAAAAGTAGCAACAAACACTTCCACAATAGTGTTAAGAAAAAAATACTTGAACAGTCCACCAAGAGTCAAACCCTAGCAAGGGAACACCATTAGAAAGTTTGAAACTTTTTAGTTCAATACACTAAAATAAGTGAATAATTGAAATAAAAATGTAATTCTAACCTGGACCAAGAGATGTCCTGAACTGGAAAATCGAGTACCATCTTCATTAATTTCATTAATCATTCTCATTACTTGCAGCAGGATTTCAATAGCTCCCTTATTGACCATTTCATTAATGAGACTCGCATTGCCAGAAATAAATTTTATAGCACCAGTGCAATAAAGAAAAGCTTCAGTGTTTGTTTGCAAATCTTCAGTTTTCAGAATCTCAAGCAGAGAGTCTATAAAAAAATTTAGCATGATGAGATTCTTCCTCTCCAGTGCAATTCTCTCCCCTCCCCGCTCGGCAGAATGAGGTTTAGTTCATTCCAGGCCTTTTTTTTTTCCAAAGGAGCTGTCAAATAAGGTAATAACTTTTTAACTAAGCTGTCCCAGAGTCACCATGAGTGAAATGGGCAGCCGTATTCATTTTTCAAATTAATTAATTCCTAAACTATTGATTATTGTACACAAAATTACAGTAAAATTTGTGATATAGTAAGCAATATAAAATGGATCAAATAAATAAATAATTTTGTGTCATTATTTATTTAAAGTACTTTGAATGAAGGCATTCAATGGGACTGTAAAGACAGTTGCTCAAGATTAATTTACTAGCTACCACTGCAATAATTCAGATGAGGGATAAGGAAGAGAAATAGCTTAGGAAATCTGTTGAAGAGAAGGAACTTGCAACAGTGGAGTTTACGTTTATACAAGCTATTTCTGGCTGCTTTTTTTCCATTGTAACTATGTGAGCATATCCCAAATCCAAGGCCTAGATTAAACGTTCTCCTGAGTCCAGGAAAGTTTTTGATGAGGAAAAGCAATGGAAATTTCCCTTTTGCAAATATAGCCCTTAGTGATTGCAAGAGGGTCCATTTTTAAAAAGAAAATCAGCACAGAATTTGATTTGCTTAAATGGAAGTTGCATATAATGAAAAGTCTTGGTCACAATAATAAAAATAATTACAGACTAATTATTTCTGATTATTAGTAGGTACTAATCATGTGTCTTATGTCAGCTAAAAAGTATCTTGTCTTCCTGATAGTAATACCCAGCTATGCAGAGATTTTACTTTTTGATTCAACTGCCTTACTTTAATTTAAAAACAAAGAGAAAAAAATTAAAGGCACATTAAACAGAAATAAAAACACAAACACATATAGAGAGAGAATGAGAGAGGAAGACCAACTCAGATTATAAGTTACAAACTTTGACCATGTGGAGTAATATTGACCACTCTTTCGATTGCTAACACTTATCTTCAATCTAGCATTTGAAATCAGATGTAGCAAAATCTTTTTAGCAAACATCTTTTTAGCTACTGACCACACACACAAATAAATTCAGAGTTCTTTATATTTCAATGCATTCCAAATTGTCAGTATATAATTAATAGCACAATAATGTATTTATATTATATTATATTTCTCTTTCCAGCATCATATGAATCGTATGATTATTAAACTAAATTATAGAACAAGTTTTAAACATGTTTCATTTCATAATTTTACACAGGTAGTCCTCAGTCTACAACAGTTCATTTAGTGATCATTCAAAGTTACAATGGCACTGAAAAAAGGGATTTATAACCGTACACTTATGACCTCTGTAGCATCATGTGATAAAAATCCAGGTGCTTAGCAACTGACTCATATTTATGATGGTTGCTGTGTCCCAAGGTCATGTGATCCCCCTTTTGCAATCATCTGACAAGCAAAGTCAATGGAGACTCCAGATTCACTTAACAACTGTGTTACTAACTTATCAACTCTGGTGATTCACTTAACAACTGTGGCAAGAAAGGTTGTAAAATGGGGCAAACTCACTTAACAAATGTCTCACTTAACAACAGAAATATTGGGCCAAATTGTGGACATGTCAAAAACTACCTGTACTTCCAACATATAGATATTGATACCCAATGCTTGCTAACATTCTTTAGATTACCCTATAAACACAAAAGTATTTCCTTGAATTAATCACCTATTAAGATGACAGGATACAAATCTAACATTCTTTTTTACATTCTAGCCCATTCTTTGGTGGATGAAAATATTTCAATACTTCATTACCAAGTTGCCTAAAAGTTCTAAATTTTCAATTATAACAACAGTTTAGGAATTTCAAAAGATAAACATAATTAGCAATTTTAGGAAAGTGAAATGCATGTTGCAATACATGCCACAGTCTGATTAACTAAAAGGTCATTAATGCTAAGTCTGATTAACAATAATCAGATCCAAAATGTTACCATTTTCTTGCCCCAAAATTCCAGATGAAAGAATTGTGTGCAATGTTTAAACAAAGTATTAATGTATCATGTAAATTAGGATTATAATTTAAGTTCCCTCCCATTCACCATTTAAATGCCTTACATCCTTTGATGCAAGAAAAATGTAATTTAGCTAAATCAGGTGGGGAGAAGTCAAACAATATCTTTCTAATTGCTTTTGAAATATGTTACTTAGATTCCACGATGAAACAGAGATCAAAGAATAAGCCTGGTGATTACTTTTCATTTATATATATATTTTTCTTGGATTCCAGCTGCAATTTTTATATCTAGTTCCTACCCAGTAATAATATTTGTATTTCTGATTAGCTAGTATTATTTTCATTAGCTTCAAAAACATTTAGAATAGGAAAAATTAGAATCAGAAAAAAATTAACACCAAAACGCAGGTTGAAATCATATTTATACTGAAATATCTGGCAGTTTCATATTCCCCCACAGCAAGTATATTATCTTTTCCACATTATAAAAGGCATTTTACTCAATCACAGAATAGCATATTTACCTACCCAATATTTGGTCGTTCTCAATAAGGGAATCATTTTTTTCACTTCTGCTGATTTTAAATACTAATTTGCAAACATTAAGCAGATTCTTCCCACTCACTTTCAGCTATAAGGAAAAATGGAAAAGAAAATATATCTTAAATAACTATACCTTATGTTTTAGCTGTTCTTTTAACAGCAGATATGCCACACAGCTCATATTATAGGTGGTCCTTGACTTACAACTATTCATTTCGTGTCCATTTAAAGTTACAACTGCACTGGAAAAAGTGACTTGGTACCATTTTTCACACTTACCATTTCAGCATCCCCATGGTTCTGTGATCAAAATTTTGATGCTTGGCAACTGCTTCCTATTTCTGTTGTGTCCCATATCATGTGATCACCTTTTGTGACCTTTTCACAAACAAAGTCAATGGGGAAGCCAAGTTCACTTAACAACTATGTTACTAACTTGATAACTGCAGTAATTCATTTAACAACTCTGGTAAGAAAGGTTGTAAAATGGGGCAAAATTCATTTAACTATGGTCTTGCTTAGCAACAGAAATGTTGGGCTCAATTGTGGTCGTAAGTCAAGGACTACCTATATGTACATGCTGCACTTAACTGAAACTAGAAACATTTGCAGCCTTATCACAGCTTTCAAACGTATTCCAAAACAAGTACTCAGATAAGAGCTCCCATATCAAATGATCAACATATGACAGCCATTTATCTAATCCAAGATTAATGGAGACGGAAAAAAATCTACAAGAAAGAAAGTGGAAAACAAATCTCAATACAATCTTAAGACAGGTATTCCATTTATACACCAGGTCCAGCATTCAATACTACATCATATAAAACAGGGCTTCCTGTTATATCCAATGTACTTGAATGTGATATAAAACTATCTGCAAAATGCTGGTTAATCTAATGACATTAAATCAGTTCCCATGTTATATGCATTTGGGTAATTCTAACTGAAATAATCCTGCTTTAGACACTACATTACAGGAAGAAAAATGTAATCATTGTTATCCACACAGATAATTGCATACCCACGCACATATAGAAAATCCTAATTTCCTTGATGAATACATTTTCTCATCACTTGAATCCAGCATACCATTCTGAATGTGTGAATGGAAAAGTTGTTGAAAGTAGAAAATTGTTAAAAACTTAGCAACAAGTTCTTAAAAGTATGGCATAGCTACTAGGTGATGATTAGAAGGTCCTGACAAATGTCTCAGTTACAACTATGACAAACATATTTTCAAATAAATTAAATAGTATATCACAAATTACACAAGCATGATATGATAGTAACAATTGCCAGCACTTTGTAAAAATGTTGTATAAATTTTTGAATGGTTTAGGAGAGATACCATACACTATAATAATGAATATTTGTTTTCCTCTGGAGTTTCTTCTGCTATCTATACCTTTGATATTCAACCAATCAAGAATGAAGTCAGGGAATGTGGTTTATGATTTATTCTAGGACTCCAGTAAATATATTCAAATAAATGCATTTGTTGTTATGCCTTGAAAGCAAAAACTCTCACAAAGTGTAGCTCTTTTTGGCATACAGTTTAGTTCAAAAAAATTGACTAGAATGAGCACATAGTATTTTTGTCTACTATTGTGTGCTATCACTTGGGTTGAAATTCTATATTTATTTACTTGGAAGTAAACTAAATTCTAAGTAGACAAAGGAGTAACTGCACTGTTAATCTCCTGGATTTTAAGTAAACAAAAGAAAATTAAGTGTAATTTTGAACAGTGCAAAGTTGAGTTTTGCAATCTCTTGTGAAAAATTGATTTAGTAGTTAACGTTTAGTCATATTTCTCAGGATATAACTACCAGATTCATACAAGTATCCTATAATCACATTCTGTAACAGGTATGACATATTTAACTTACACCCAGAATGATTTTTGCTAATTTCAAGCCAAGAGGATCTGAAGTAACATCAACTAATTTATATAACATCTTCAACAGTAAATTTCGTCTCTTGAATCGCTTGCCAAGCATATTTCCTTCTTCCAGTGTTTGATAAAGAATAGTGCAGGCATCGCAAAGTCTTTCTACATTGTTTTCTATTTGATTTGAAAAAAAGCAGAAAGTAAATTAGCGATCAAGTATTTTAAAGAGGAAGAAAGTAACTTTTTTTAACAAATACCACAAAACCTGCACTATCAACAAACACAGCTATTTAATTTTTTTATGGACACAACTGGAGAAGTTCAGTACTCCTTCTGAAAATGATCCTGGAATAAAAACTAAATAAATAGCTTTTGGTCGGCATCATTCTAATATATGTTTATGTGACTATCCCTACCTTTCCTAGAAAGAGTATGCATTTGTCTTCAACTAGATACCAAACTAGGATCAGGTGTAATCTGCTAGCATCCTTTCCATAGGCAATACAGTTCTCCCAGAGATATGGGATCAAAAATATGGGGCTTCTTTGCGCTGATGTTAAGATGAGGGAACTGAAGGAGTCAAATAAATATATTATACTTGGTAGATAGTAATAGCACTTAAGCTTATATACCTCTTCACAGTGCTTTACAGCCCTCTCTAAGCGGTTTAGAGTCACCATATTGTCCCCAACAATTTTGGATCCTCATTTTTACCCAATTCAGAAGGATGGAAGGATGAGTCAACCTTGAGCCTGGTGTGATTTGAACAGCCAAATTACAGGCAGCCGGCAGAAGTAGCCTGCAGTACAGCACTCTAAACACTGTGCCACCCTGGCTCAATTTCTTAAGGCATTCATTTCACCTCTTAAAATTCCTAAAACCATTTCCAAAACAGGTCATGGCTCTACTTATTTTTGAAACATGGCCTCAAATATGCCATTTTGACTGGCAAAGTGCGGGGCGGAGGGGAATAGGCAAGACAAATGTTGCAGAACCTCTGGGGTTGTTCGTAAGGGTGAACAACTCCTCTGATGCTGCAACATTTGTAGTTTTGGGACATGTTTGTAAACACTATGAAATGCTTATTGCGTAACTTCAAACGTTCACTAAGGAAACACTCCTAACCTGGGGATTACCTGTATTTAGTAATGGTTTGTATTTGTTACAATTAGAAAAAAAATACCCACAAATATGGTGGTCTCGTTTTGGTCTTTTAATTCCTAATATGGGGTTTGTCATTCAAAACATCTAAAATGTAACAGGTAGCCTACTTCTAGTATATATCATTAATATTTAAAGCCGCTTTGAATACTTATCATATGCATTGTTAACTGACTTTTAAACCTTGCAAATACATCTTTATATCTCCATCCCACTTTGCCCCCAGTCTAAAGTAAGAGCAGGAATATAGGCTATCTTGCTAGCAATGGGACTGTTTAAAATTGGTAATAGGAAAACATATTATTAGAATAAAATTAAGCCTTGAAAAGTCTAGTTTATGAAACCCAAACAAATTTTATGGAACAATAATATTTACCAATCTCTAATATATGTAAAATTGGTAAAACTTTTATTTTCCAATAGCTTTCTTCTTCTTCTTCCATTTCATTTGCTTCCAAATTATTTTCTGAAACATATATTATTGAAGAGATATATTAACAATTATTTTCAAATAGTCACACAACAAAACTTATGGCAAAACATTTAATAAGACTTTAATTTGTTTTCTAACAATCAAGTAAAACAAATATTTCAAAATATTTTTTTTAGTTATCTAACTTCAACAATCTCGATAATAAAAAAAAGAAAAACAGGAAACTTAAGCAATGGCAGACAAGTTCAGAATTTCCTTCTCTAGGTGGTTTATTGGTATAACCACAGCTTTGTATGCTGGTCACAAAAATGACACTGGTCTACATTTATTGGCTGCTGTTTTTAGCATGTAAAATCCAAAAGCCTTAGCAACACTGAGCTTCAGATAACTGAATGTTAGTTTTCTTAAAAATCTACCCTCTATACAGAAGAGAATAATTACAATTCTATTTAGTACTAACTTGCTAGTTTTTCACTTGAATAAATTAACATTTTATTTTGGTTCACAGAAATCTTTCTTTAGTAAAATCACAAAAAGCTGAGCCACTGCAAAGTGCCTGTAAACACACAATAGATCAATCCGGAGAGTTTAGCCTTGCCAAACGTGATCTGGGCTGTCATGTCAAAAAACTAATCTCTATTTTCTTTCGTATAATCAAATTACATGTATATGTGCACATACACAAACACACAAATGGCACCCATTTTTATTTATAAAATTATGTGCTATAAATTTATATGGCTCAGTATGGCTTAAAATCTCTTCCATTCCTTCTTCCCAAGTTGATAAGAAATATAGCAGATGTTTTTAGAGTTAGAAGACAGTCCAAATTTGATAATATAATGAGATCATATCAGGTACAGATGGGAAAAGTTTACTAAAAATCAGTGAATACTAACTAGTGAGGGACATAAAAGGGAAGGTAGCAAAATGCTCATGGAAATGCTGTGGGTTTCTCATAATCCCCAAGTAATTTATTTATATATAAAAATTATATATACATATACATATACATACACACACACACACACACACACATATATATATATATATGCAGGTTTTGGTATATTCAGGTCTTTTCCCATGTAAGATTGAGAGTATCTTGGTCAAACTCTCAACCTTGAACAGGGAAAGACCCAAATACACCAAAACCTACATACCTGAACCCGTGAAAATCTACAAAAATATATCTATATATGTATTTGTGTTTGTACATATATACATACACACATACATACACATATATATATATACACATACACATATATACACACACACATATATATATGTGTGTGTGTGTGTGTGTGTGTGTGTGTGTGCGCGCGCGTAGGTTCCCGCATAACTCTGGAACACCTTAAGCAATTTCAACCAAACTTGGTACACAGATGACTTACTGTCTGGAAAAAAAATACTGTGGGAGTAAGACACCCCTGGGGAGATGGGGTGTTCTGTTAAGATACAGCCTGTTTTGCCTTAAAATGGCTTCTATCATACTGCCCTAAAATGAATACTACTGTACAGTGGAGTTGCCATGGTAACAGCTTCACGATACTCCACAAGGGGGTTTCCTCTGGTAAGGGGGAAAATCCAACATTAGAAATTATTTTTGGTCTGGACATTTTCCCCTTATAAATAAATACACGTGCAATGCTGTGTTATCGGCTAGTTTAAGAATAAAAGTACGTGTGTGTGTGGGGAGACATTCTTAGGTAATAAAATTCAGTGAAAAACAAAAGAATGAAATTAATAATAAAACACAACCCATCTGATAAATTTAATTGTTGCTAATAAAACTACAGGATCAGGATGGTGTAATGCAAATTTCTTCAAACCCCAGGGTTCCACAAAAGACTAAAGGCAAATAAAAAAAGAGAGTCCATAGCAATTTTTCTGTGATATAACAGTAAGGACCAGCTATATGAAAAAGACCCCCTTGCCTGTTTTTGTGCTCAAACTGTCATCATTCTGTGTCTGTTCGAGAGATAGGCAGGAAGGATTCTGGGAAATCCTTTTTTAACTAACAGGTTGTATGAAGAACTCTGGACAAATGATTTCAATTTTGGAGCAGAACTAGGGAGACTATGGTTCAAGTCTACTTCCGCCATAGAAACACACTGGATGACTTCAAGCCATTGGCTTTTCTCACCCCAAAACATCCCCTAACCTAAGGACAAAAATTGACATATATGAATATACAAGCTCCTGATGGAATAACAGGAACTTGGAAAGCAACGGAATAAGTTGCTTGCTCTAAACTGTTTATTGCTTCAAATTTGAACCATAGGTTTTAATTGGGATTAGAAATGCATCAGTAGTCAGCACTTATAGCTTAATTTTCTACATCTGACCATCTCATCTGACCAACTGACTGAAATTTATGAAATGTAAAAGCACGGTGATGTATAGCAGTCTTTGTGTATTTAATAATTTTCTCCTTAAGTCATATTAACATTCTAATTGGTGGTAGCAATTCCTAGAAGGGACATGTAAGCCATACTCAAAGATTTCCTTGACTATACTAGCGTTGGGATCCCAGATTCTATATAGCTGTATCTGGAGCCAGATTAAGTCTCATTTTAGACCCCTTTTCCACCTTAAAATCTCCAGACACTAGGTATGATAATTAATGATACTTTATATATCCAAATTTCTGGATGACTAATCTCAAGAGTTTCAGATAAGTGTTGACAAACATGAGGGATACAATGGAACTTCATGATATTATATTGTTTAATGTTGTGGAATGGAATACAAGTCCCCAAAATCACTGATATAATTTCTCAACTAAGGACTACGGTTTCTAAGTCCTCCACAGATAAACCACTGGGTGACACTGCATTCCTGCTCTATAATTCTCATCATATTACAATGTAACAAATATTGATTATATTCTGTGATAACTTTAAAACAAGATTATTCATTCTAATCAATATAATCTAACACTGCTAGATTAATTCCAATGCTTTGCCCAATAATTATGCAATTAATTCATAAATTAAATCATCTTTTTAATTAAACACTTTGTGGCTGTCTCCAAGTTTCAAACACCTCATTCTTTCATCCCATGTCTGCCAATTTCACAGGGCAAATAAAAGTCTAAGGATCAACCTTCCAATAATTTGTACATGACTTATCATCATATATTATTTTTTGTTTACCTTGGACTCTTACAAAACAAGGATATCTAAACCAGAAGAAATATGAACATTATATAAAAAATATCCAGCTTTTAGCTTCATGAAAAAACTTCGCTTGAAAAAGTATGATCAAAGAACAAAGTCTTATTTATGTTAGTCTTTATTACATATGCAGCACTCATCCAGCATTTTCAACTGTCCAAATTCTCAAGGAACCAACATTGTTTTATGACTGGGGAAAATGTTTGGGATGTTTATTTATTAAATTGTTATCCCACCTTTATTATTATAAGTAATTCATAGCTGCAAACATACCTAATACTCCTTTCTCCTCCTATTGCTCCCACAACAAAACTTACAGTCTCTCTTTTCTAGGCCAGCACCTTAACCACTACATTAAATTGGCTGGCCACACTAAATTCAAACTGGACGTTAAAGCACTAGCAGTTTGATTTTTGTGAACTAAAAATAAATAAGATTTTTAAAACTTAACTAGGAAAGTATACATTGAAAGGTAAAAATCCTTATTAATGTAAGATATTCACAAAAGCAATGTTAACCAGTATGCTTAGCTATCGTAGCTGAGTGTAAATATTGAACATAGTATATAATTGTTTTCCTGAGCTGAAAAATATGCTAAAGAAATCAAGAGACTATGTCTAGGAAAAAGCAATGGCATTTTTATAAAAGATCATGAAAACTATGTATATTTTTATGCCAATACATAGAATAATTAAAGCAATAGTCACTTAGAAACTGAAAAAAAGAATGAAAAAAAGTAGACATCTGAATCAAAGATACGAAGAATAGCCCCAGACGACAAGAAAAACTCAACCAATCCATGCTGTAAAAAAGACTGACAGACTATTCCACTGAGGCAATAATTACTAAGTAGAAACTCAATTTTGGGCATGTAATGATAGCCGAGGATGAAAAGAGGATGAAACTAGATAAAATTACCAGTACTAAATTGGTAAAGTTGAGAGATGTAGAAGATAGGAAGGCAAAGTAGATAGATGAAATCAGAGATAACCCTGAATGTCCATAGAATAACTGTGGATCATCACCAGGAACACATCAAGATGGAAGGTAATGGTCCATAGAATCTCCAGGAGTCAGGCTTAACTCAAGACAGTCAATACAAATGAGCTTGAGCAAGCCAAAGATCAGGAGAAGAAAGAAATTAACATTTAGTTTTATTTTATCAAATGATTTGACAACATAATTCCTGCTTTGTATGTTATGATAAACCAGCATTTGTGAACAATTAGGTTAAGTCAAATTTTCTTTTATTTTTTCCTTTTGGACACATGGGAAGACTACTTAAGATTGAAACTTTGCTCTGGCTTGCCAAAGCTCATTCACTTATTATTACATTACAATGAAAAAATACATATGGGCTAAGTATGTAACATGTACCTGATTTAGTTGCCGATTTAGTCATTTCAGTATAGTCTGGATATGATAAAGGAGACTCTTGTTTATTAAACTGGTCACTAAAAGGAGGGGGAAATTAGCAGTAATTTTTTAAAATGCCAAAAAGCCATCAAAATTATGAATACATATATATATTTACTCTGACCTTTCACCCACTAAACTGGGAATGCATTTTAATAAGTAGAGAACCCCTTTTTAACACTGATGATCTTGCCACAAACTATGCTACTAGATCTCTCTGCATCCCAAACAATTTGGATTTCCTCAGGAACCAAAATTATACACACTCTTTCTCTCTTCCTCTCTCTCATATGACAATTGCTAAACAAATTGAGCAGGGATATTCATCAATATCTTTTATTCCATTTATACAAATTATTTATCATAACTTTTAATCAACCGCTGTGACCAAGTACTTCAAGTAAATTCATAACTTTCTGACAGGTTAAGGCAGGAATGTCAAACTTGTGGCCTGGGGCCAGATGCGTCAGATACTGGCCACGCCCACCCCCAGTTTAGCAAAGGGGGGAGTTGCAATGTCACGTGATGATGACGTGATGACACGAGTTTGACAACCCTGGATTAAGGAGTTCACCCTTCTCTTGCAAACAAAAGAAATCTCCTGTAATCTAATTTGGTCAGAGGATAGCAACACTCATTACAGCTAACTGCAACTCACTATTAGATGATCAGTGCTCCCAAGAGGTTTGTTTTTAGCACACTCTACCAAGAGTTGATACAGCACTGAGAATGAGTGGGCGGTCAAACCACCTGTTTCTCAAACTAAATTGTCTCACCACAACCAGTTTGGGAATCAGCTGGGAAGAAAAGGAGCAGAAGTCTGTTTGCTCTCCCCCTGGATAAGCTGAGGAAAGGAAATTGAGCATTTATTTATATCCTCTGGTCAAAGTCTTGAAAGCAATACCCAATCCTATATGCTACATGTATTTATTTTTAATTAACAGAGAATATAAATGGGTTAAAAGACAAAATATTTTACCTCCTCTTAGATTTCTGCCTGTTTCCTCATATCAGAAATGAAACTGCTGCTTCTTTCATAAATGATTTAATATTAAATGCATTGGTCTCATTTATTTACGTAATATATTTAACATGATTTCATACAGTGTTTTAAATTTAATATATCCATGTTGCAGTAAAAGAATCATACCACAAGAGGTCATCATTACTGAACATAAAAACTGATGAGCTTGTGAGCCTGAGCAGCTACAATCATGTAACACAAACTGTAAGCCACAAGATAGGGAACAAAGCATGGAAACCTTACATTCCATAAACACTAGTTGATCAGCAGTCGATATAAATGCAACATTTAGGTATTGACATTAGCTTTAAAAAGTTTTAAACTTTGTTCCTTTGTTTTTTCACAAACAGGACATTTTCCAGTTTCACTTTGTAATGTGTAGAAAAGCGAAAAACCTACATGGAGTTCTAATACTTGTTAGTCTTAAGCAAAAGATTTTCATTAACAAGGCACCTGATTTATCTTAGGAAAGATTGAGAATAAGGATAATTCATATTTATTATAGAAAAATCTTAATTTTAATTTTTTTTATTTCTAAATCTATTTAAAACCATACATTAGGAGCTGTGTTACTATTTCATGGGAACTGTTTAAATAAGCAACTTTTATCGCCTACATACCTATGAAGTTATAAAATAGAGTCAGTTGAGACATTTAAAATTAGAGATGTATCATTTAACCCAGCCTACCTATGAGTGTAATTTCTATATTTAAAAGGAAATGCACCTAAGATTTCATAGTTTACTGGTACAATTAATATTGTCAGTAAATTACGCTTAAGCAATTGTGGCATTTAAACAAGTAGCTTTGAGTAAGGAAAAGTGAAAATACATGGTCAGAGCTTAGTTAGATTAGGTATAGGTAATTGCAACAAACTGACATAATAATTCTAAAATGTAAAATACAAAAATAAATATATGAACAAATGAGTACATTTAACTATTAACAATCTGCAGGGGGTTTACTCTTAGCAATTATAAAGAAGAGTATATACCAATCCTCTTGCAACCTAATATTCACTTGGGTACGAAAACTAATTCTCAGTTCAGTTTCTATATACAATGAATAAAAACAAATTTTGGAACACTGGATTTTTTTTTTACACATTATGGCATTCAAATTATTTTAAAGCATACGATGAAATGATATAGATCAAACTCAGGCCTCAATCCTATGCATTCACTCAGAAAGAACAAAGATCTGATTGGTCCTAAAAACAACACTGTAAATTGTATACCCTGAAGTAACCACAGTGTACTGGGGAGCAAGGGGGGAGCAGCTATTGCCGGCTTTAGTTAGTATATCAACTAGTTTGTCCTTTCCTGAACACAAACAGCTACTAATGATGTGCTTCTTTTGATAATTTTGAACTTCAAAGGCTATAACCTGTTCTAAATGGGGTTACTTTTGTAACTGAGGCAGAAGCTAAAGCTGTAGCTACAATGGACCAATTGGGTATTTATATATAACAGTTCTGCTGAAATAACTACCCTGGCTTGTAAAGCCAGATTTAAAGTTTTGCTTTTGACATGTAAGAACCTAACCAACTTGGGACTAGATATTTTGATGGCTCAACCGTACTGATCCAGACATTAATTGACAGACTCTAAAAGTGACTTCTAGTTGTTTGTTTATATTCCCAACCTGCTCATAAATATACCTTCCCTTGATCTTGGCCTCTTCCATACGGAGAAAGTTTTCTTCCTGTTTGTTTGTTTGTTTTTCTTGTATGGTGTTTTTTTTTTACAGTACTATACTTAATGTATTTCTTATTTTATATTTTGAAAGTAACTTAGGGACATTTATTATAGGATGCTGGATATAAAATCTTATCTATTTATTTATATTTATAAATAAATAGATATAAATATATAAATTTATATTTCTAGGCCACCCAACTTCTACAACTCTGGCCAACTTAACACCGAAAAACAGTAAAATTTGAAATAACCTCTAAGTACATGTTACCAGGAGAAGCAGTAGCTAACTCTCACCCCCACCCAGAGATACAAATAGATAACACCCCAATCCTGCTTTACTCTAACCTAAGGCCTATGGAAATATGTTTTTAATGCATTTAAGCTGGTAAGTTGGGAGTCATGCAAATCTCTGGGAGAATGCTGTTCCAGGACAATATGTGTGGAGAAAATGGTACAGTTAAAAAAAAAGATACTGACCTTTGCCTGCTGAATTGTGCTGAAAATGGTATGTTTCTCACTTGTGGAAAAAATTCTTCTCCTACTGTCTTATTATGCTGGTCTATATAAACTACTGGAAGACAGGCATCCCTGATGCTGAACTGGACAGGCAGCTTTTGTGAAAAACCTTCATGATCACTCCTTGGAATAAAATGCTCTTCAAAATACAGCCTCTTACCTGTATTAAACAAAACTTGCAATATTCTCACTAGGTAAAATATGTAGAAAGATACCTTTTAAGATTGAAAAACAACATCTGTTCAGAAATAACAGTTGCTCATGTATTTGCTGTTTCACCTAACTGCAACTGAACAACTACTGGTAGTCCTCAACCTGACAAATGTAATGGAGTCTGCCCATCATACTCATAAATCATGAATGTCAAAAATCAGGCCATTCATGTGACTGAGCCAATTTTAAGACCTTTTGGTGGTGGTTCATTAGATGTATGCTGCCATTGTTCAGTGAACCAATGGGTTGGTTTTGCCAAAACGACGAAGTAAATCCTGGTTTTCAGCAAAACTACATTGTAAAAACCATAGTCACATGACCACGGGATGCTGCAAATGACTGTAAATGTGGGCAGAGAAGCCAACATGGGGTAATTTGATGGGGGGGGGAGGGAAGAGTTGCCATCAGAACTTTGAAACTGGGTTGTTAAATACAGGAAAGTCTCATAACTTTGAACAGTTGTTCACTCCAGGACTACCTGTATAATGTACCTTTGTAAAGAATAGAGGTGATTGGTTTTTCCTTGCATCAAATATTTTTCTAAAGGTATATATATGTATAAAGTGTTGGTAAAAAAGTTTCAACAAAATGTCAACTGTTTAAAACCTCCTGAAGAGGCTTGTCTTTAACCCTTTCTAGCAAGGTCACTCACTAGACTGAAAGCATAATGGACTGATGGCTAATTTAAAGCTCAAACTAATATATGGAGATTATAATATCATACATACATCATTACCTGGGAGTGAATCTCACTAAATTGAGCAGTACTTACTTCTAAGGTGGAAATACGTGTAGGGTTACATTAATTAAATCGGCAACAGGTTTATTGATGGAAGAGTGAAATCTAGATTCATATTCAAAGGCTACCTTCATTATTTTAAAAAGGGATTTGTGTTAAAGAGAAAGTTATGGATTAGTATTCTTACAGTCATTGGGAAGAAATAGTTTATCTGGAAGTAGATTTCCACAGGAAACATTTTTAAACAACCTTGCACGAGCATTGCTGACTTTTCTGATCTCCTCTGAATCCACTGGTGATACAGGTGGGGAAACACAATAGTCTTCATAATTAGAGGCTGATGACAATAATTTTGGCTTCTGTTACAAAACAAAATTTAATGTAGCATATGAATAATTCAACCACAAAAGTGCAAATTCCTAATTCCTTAGAAGATATTCTCACAAAGGTTACACTGGACATGACAAAATTTGAACCAAAACTAAAAAGTAAATTTTGTAAAAATGCATAGGCATTAATCATGTTATTAATTCCCAACAGGCAGAGCTATTTCTCTGGTTTTAAGGGTTTTTTTACAATCATTTCTCTTTTTCATATTACTTACATGATATATATGATATTTATTGGGTAAAATTTGACAAAATGTGCCAATGTACACAGGATGCACTTTTTTAAGACTGCAAATAATATGAGAAATGCTTGTAAAACAATCTCAAAATGAGAAAAATACCAATTAATTTTCAGCAGAAGGTGGGATTATAGTTAAGTACTCTATAACAAAGTCTGCTATTGATTGCATCCTCCAAAAATGCAAGAACCAATACCGTATTTTTCACACTATGACACACTTCCCCCCCCCCAAAAAAAGTGGGTGGAAATGTCTGTGCATCTTATAGAGTGAATATTGTGGCGAAGGGAAGAGGGTTGGTGCGGCAGCGGCGTTTGCCACCACCTGTCACTGCCACTGCCGCCTGTCACCGCTGCTGTTCACCACTGCCAAGGAACACTGGAGCCTTCGCTGCCAAGCAGCTGATCAGCCTCCCGGAATACCGCCTATCAGCTGTTCTAGATGGTGATCGCTGCCTTCACCATCACTGCTAATCACTGCTGCCGAATGGCACCAGTGGTGATCAGCGATGGTGATCCCCGCTGCCTAGAACAGCTGATTGGCGGTATTCCAGGAGGCCGATCCAATTGCCAATCAGCTGCTCAGCAGCAAAGGCTCCAGCATTCTCCGGCGGCGGCAGCAGCTCAGCTAAATTGACCAGTGGTGGAAGCAACGGAGCGGAGACATTGACGAGCCACATGCTGGGGCTGCGATAATATGCTGAAGCTAACCAAGCTGTTTGCTGCAAGGACGCTAGCCAGACGAATACTGGATGGATGCTGGGAGGCAGAGGCAGATTTTTTTTTCTTATTTTCTTCCTCTAAAACTAATGTGCATCTTATGATCTGGTGCATCGTATAATGTGAAAAATACAGAATTTAGTCCTTCTGATCTGGAAGTATCTTCTTGCCCCTTGAATCATATAATTAACAAAAGGTGCAGATGCTCTTTGAATCAAAGGAGTAGAGCTCAGGGTTTTTTTTCTCCTGAACAAGAGCATTCTTTAGCCTAATCACCATCATCACTGGGGAAGCCAACGGTCACAGAAAAAATATGCTACATCTTTTATAGTGAGTGATAGCTAAGGGCTGTATTCTGGCCTAGATGTGAACTATCTGGTTGCTATAGGCTAATTGTGGAATATATTTTTCTCTTCTCAAATTGCAAATTCGCTCTCCTGTTCTGAACCTAGAGTTTATTGCCTGGTAATAACAGTAAAGATGGCAACTTTTCAAACTTCTTTGCCCCTCCTGTGACCTGAGTACCTTCCCCTTGATGCATACCCCCAGCCAGGTCACAATCTTGAGCAGATGACAAACTCTCCAGTGGACTATGGCAGTAGGTTTAAGCATCACGTTACATAATCCCTACAAATTACAGGTTTTCTTAATGTCAAGATTTAATTGAGCATAGAGTATACAAGCATTGCCAAAAATAAATACGCACATGGTCCAGTGGGCTGAGGCGTGCACAAGAGACAGGCCTTGACTCAACTGACTCAAAGCTTGAAGAGTGGAGACTAGAATGAAAAACAAATCATAATAATCAATGTGTAAGCAGCTGTTTGTGTGCTTTTCACCATAAGATTTCCTTCTGTGTGTCACTAATGCAGTGAAAATATTTTTACTGCCAAGTTGCTTAATTTACCTCAAACTCCTTTCTTGGAATAACATGTAAAGGATAAAAATGCTTTGTTATAAAGAAAAACAAAAATGTTCGTTTTATCTCATAGATTCCTAGCTGGTAAATTCAGTGGAAGAATTAACACTGTTATTGTTTTGGTCCCTTCTATGTGGGGTGATGAATAATTACAGTGGTTAGCCATTCAGTGACAAAGCTTCTCCTATATAAGCAATTGTTTCTGGAATCACAAAACCAATAGAAAAAAGAAGAGTTTTAGCCAGTATATTGCAACAGCTTTGCTTCCTACACACAAACCTAGTAATGGTTTTGGATTGGAATTTTCATTTTAGAAGTGAGTAAATATTTCTAGAGGATCTATGTTGTAATAAGATATGGACAACTGAATAGCTGTTGTTTTTTAAATTGAGAATTATGAGAAATATTGTCATGCCCCCATCGGAGCCTGAATCTGCAGGGGAAGATGAGCTGGAACAGGAGCCGACAGAGGGGGCAGCTCTGTTGGCTTTGGAGAAAACTGGGGAAGGACAGAGCCAGTCCAGGCAAGGTTTTCATGATTAGAAAGCCTTGTAGACAGGGGGGAGGAGACACAGAGCTCAGGTAATGAGCAAGGACCACCCCCTCCTGATCCTAGAGCATGAAGAGAAGAAAGCAGGCTAGAACAACGCAGACTGAGCTGGCTATGAGGGAGGAGAGTGCCCTGCCCCCCCTTCACAAGGCACACCTGGGGACTAAGATGTAAGGAGATGCCAGTGGGAGGGGCATTTATTGGGAATCTGTGGAACCTCATGTGCACTTGCTGATGCCTGAAGATTACTGTGCTCTGTTTTACTTGCCCAGTTTGCCTGCTTCACTGAATGTCTTGCTCTGGTTACTGTTTTGCTACTGGACTTCTGACCTTAGTTACAGCTTTGCTCACCTTGCTTATTGGACTACTCATAGCCAGAGGCGTGTGACAGCATTGCTCCGGGCTTGTAGTAAACATGGGGACATTTGGGGGCAAAGTTGGAGCAATAAAGGGGAATTAGACCTGTTTTCTGGCTGTACTGCTTTCATGCCACACTCTTGGTCATCACAAATATTCAAATAAGTTTCAAGCCTAAGTTCGGTATGAACGTATCCCCCCCCCTTTTTTTTTCATACCTAAAAGCAGAAGGTGGTCTATTTTCAGGTGTTCTTGAAGAGGTGGAACCAAAAAGTTTCCTTCGTTCATCTCTTGGTGTAAATGGCCTTTGAGTTCTTAACGTCCTTAGTGCACTTCGTGCTTCATTTATTATCTCAGCACTAGTCTTCTGGACAGGTAATATAGGTTTATAGAATGCTTCTGAATAGTCTACATTATTGTTCTTTGAAGACTGCATATTGCTGCACAGAAAAATATTAAAGACAGGATTATTTCCTATGTACGTTTTTAGAGTTCAGATTACACAGTAATGTACATCTAATCCTAGTAGTTCCCAATATACTGGACATTAGTCCATGCTGCTTAGCCATCTGTCTGCACTGCAGATTAGCATAATCAGTCTAGTCTATACATAAGCAAAAACCATACTATGACAGGATTCTCAATACAGTACGCTGATATACATACATTTATGATATATAAATTCCAACTGTAATGAATATCCTTCAGCAAGAAATCAACAAATACACATAAGACATATATACAGTAATAAACAGTCATTTCTGATAAATTTGAAGAATGTAGATCTTATAAAATAAAATTGGACCCTGGCAGGATTACAGCTGAATATCAAGCCAGTCAGCCTATTAGTTAACTAGAGTCCTAAGCTATTCAAAGCTTTAAAGCTTAAGACCAACACTTAGAATTAAGTCTGGAAAACAACAAACAAATGGAATCAGTGAAGATTCCATATTGGAATAAAACTCCATACTGGAATAAAAACATCGTAATATTATTTGTTAATTAACAAGCATAATTGCTGCATTTTGCAACAACCTATGGAATTTTGTTCCAATCTCTGGAACCTATTCAATAGTAGAGCTATTTTAAATAGTCCAAATATGATCTAATCGAAATATGGAAAACCAGATCAGATTCCTAGATTCCCCGCTAATGCTAATCACAGTGTTAAGAATTTTTAAGGTCTCATTTAAATATCTTTATGTTGCCTAACTTTACCTCGTTTCTGAAAAATTGTGGGCTTTCATTTTCTTTCTCTCATATTAATGCTTTATGTGAAACACTTCTTGATTTTTTTTTTGCTGTTCTGCACTTATCAGTGGAAGAACTGGCCCAAGCAGGACAGAGTTAATAAGATAGAAACACAATAGAATGCCTTAGAACAGTGTTTCTCAACCTTGGTGACTTTTAAGTCCTATGGACTTCAACTCCCAGAATCCCCCAGCCAGCATAGGTATGCTGGCTGGGGGATTCTGGGAGTTGAAGTCCACAGGACTTAAAGTCACCAAAGTTGAGAAACACTGCCTTAGAAGTTGAAGTAAGAAATAATGACTGCACATCTAAAGTTTGATGAAAGTCTTACAAGTAGCAAAGCAGCATGTCATCTTAAGTCTTCTAAATACTCAATACCCCCAAAATAAATGTTATAGATCACTTAGACCTACAGTACCAAAGGTCCAATTAAAACAGCATATCCACACTCTTACCATGTTATTAAAGAAAGTTTACAGACCATCTGAACTGTTCAGAGATTTGAACCTGCTTAAAGAACAGCAATTGTTCCAGCTAACAAAGCTTCTTCTGATACTGGAGCTACAATTATTCTTGCCCTACTTAATGACAAAAAACCCACGCAGAAGTATAAGAAGCACAGAAAATCTTTTTACAAAGATGAAAGATACACAAAAGCCACTCATTGAAAGCGTCTCTGTTACATGCTCTCACAGCCAAACATGGTAATTCTCCAAGTTGAAAGAAAACTACACTGATATCCCTTTATAAAAGCACTTAAACACCTATTAGTTTATACTTTAGTCAGTGATGCAATAATGACATTTTAGCAGGATTTGAACGATAAAGACAAAAACCTAGTTTCAAAAGATAGAAGGCAACACTATTGCTGATTAGTATTTAAATATTAGTCAAGAAAAATACTAACATCATTTTAGAAGAATAATCAATTTAAAAAATAACTACGTTCCCTTTCACTATATATAAATGAAACTTGTTTTAATGCATTTATAATTTTTAAAAAGCACACCAAATCAGTTACTTTCTGTGTTAGTCAGCAATCCATTTAGAATATTTAATTTGTTACTTGCAAGGCATAAAAAGACACACCAATTTCAGTGTAATTTTTGCAGTGCTCATTTCCAAATTATTTCTTTTCAAGCCCAGAGAGCAGAAATATATATTTCATCACAGAGAAGGTGGCTTGTTTTACATATCTGTACTTAATTAAACCCAAACCTCTGAAGCTAAATGTGTGTGAACTGGTTCCACTGGAATGCATTAAGTAAAAAGGAAATATTAAAATCTAGTTGTAATAGTATATCCATGCCTGTGTTTACTTGCAAATGAATTTATGAAAAATCTTATTCTACAGTTTTTGTAGATGATTCAAGTAACTTTCCTAGTATCAAGCAGATCATCCTTGCTGTTCCTTTTCTTCTTTATAGTTCCACCCACACAACTATTCCATTTACTTTTATTTTGTCCAGTTTGTCTGTTTTTAGCTTCTGAATTAATTATTTTGCACCTTATTTAAGCAACCACTTAAATAATGAATAAGAAACATAGAATAAAAGCAAGCTGCCCTGGAAAAACTTAATTTTTCCAGCTGTACTTAGTAGTCAGAAACCCAAGATGGCTTTAGTTGAGAATTGTAAATAGTAATTCTTCAATCATCAGAGAAGACTATTTTTTACTCTCAATACATTTTTAGAAGCAGCTTGTAAATTGGCATCGAAAACAAAATATATTTTATTTAAACAGAATTCTGACCAGATCTTATTAGGCATTTGGTGTCCCTAAAGAATATCTAGCTAGAAAAATAGAAAACAGTTTAACTCTGATTTGTTTAATTTGTATCACGGTGACCAAAACTGGATATAGTATTCCAACTATGGGTTTCCCAAAGCAGTATAAATCTGTATACTGCAGCATACTGCTGGTTCATATTTAAGTGGTTGGATTCCTAGATCCCTCTCACAGTTACTGCTGTTATGCCAGGTACTACCTAAATACTTGTGCATTTAGCTTTTCTTGCCCAATGTAAAACCTTACTTTTCTGACCACTGAGTTGCATTTTGTTGTATATGGCCCAGTATTCAAGTTTGTCAAGATCCTTCTGGATCTTCAGCCCATCTTCTAAAGTTATATTGTATTCCTGTATGGTTTTCACTATCATGAATGTTAACACAAAATATAGAAAGAATAAAATGGAGAAGTCGCTATAGGCTATTTAGTCCAATCCCATGCTCACATTAACTAAGTCATCCCTAACTGCTGACCATATAACCTCCATTTAAATATCATCAGTGATCTGTCTAACAGAGATTAGAACACTCCTGGCCTGGGGCTAAATATTTTCCTTGTGTACAGTTCAAAATTACTGTATAAGATTCCTAGTAAGCAAAGATATATAAAGTGTTAATTTCCTCATCACAAAAAGAATTCAGCAGATGAAGACATTTCTATGTTTAGGTAGAAATATGTGGTGCCAACAGTAAAGAAACCCTTGAGTCAAGCTAACTATAGGATGCTTAAATAGAGTTTCATTGCCAACAGTTACAGAAGAATTCCTTTCTTTGCAAAGTTTTTCAAATTTCCAAGTCTGGCTTATAACCCCCAAATTCTGTGATGGTTTCATTTAAACACTACCAGCCTTGTTGGTTTCATTTAAACACTACCAGCCTTGTTGAATTTTCAAACTCAGATAAGCCAAGCAAGTGGTGAAATTTATTTCTTGGCCATAACCATTTTTTTTGTAACGCAAGAATTACAGAAACAAAAAGAGAGATAACATTTTTCCTGTTCCCATCCTCTCTAGTCTGTTTTTTGTTTCTTTTTTTTATAATTTTTGTTAATATTCTATTAATTACATTTCCTAGTGCTTAATAACCATTGTGTTGTCTGGGTATTTAATTTGCTTAGCAATACAGGTTCTATTCTTAATCTCCACCCCTTTTTTCCAACCACTGGTAATAGTCTCTTTGGTAATAGTCTCTGTTTGCATGGAAAGTTAAACTCCATGGCCTTAAATCAACACAGTTTATAGAGTAAAGAACAAAATCATTCTGAGAGGAGACTTATGTTCATACCTTTTATCTTGTGATAGTTGAAGGAGGATTTGAAAATTCATGACACACATCACCTAAATTATTATCCTTCCTTGCAAGAAATTTAATGTAAGGTCAGGACCAAAAGGTTAGCAGCCCTTCTATTCTCCCCAGTTCAATTTTCCCCTCTTCCCTCAACTGATACTTACAAGCAGCAAACATATGCTTGTTGTACTGTTTTTAGAGTTTTGTGGGTGTGGGAGAAGGTTATATGATGTTATGGTGTACTATTTTAATCAAAAGACATAATGTAGACTATTTGGTTTGACTCTGGCTTCTATGCTTTATAATTCATACTTTGTGATTTAGGAAGATGGCAAACACTCAGATCCTAGGGTAGTTCCCCATCTTACACCTTCAGAATCTGCAAACATCTGAACAATAGCCATGGGAACTGAGGATTCTGATTCTCCGCACATCTGGAAGACACTATGATGCATATGGAGACATCAGATTGCGTAAGACAAGTGTGATTAAAAGAATCAATGAGATTCAGCTCTCCTACCCTCATGGTTTTAAATCAATTTTCTATTTAAGTCTCTTTCTTACATATATATTCCTCTCAGTCTATTAAATTCTTAATCCCTGAAGAAACTGTCCTATATTTACTTCCTAAACAGCGGGGGATTTTAATGAAGTTTTGATAAGGAAATATCATAGTTCATCAGATGGGCTCAGAATTATTCCAAAATTACTCTATACTGAGAGGTGTTTCCACAACGTATTAGCCCATGGTTAACTAAGTCAAAATTTACTCCGTTTTCTAGACTGGTACAAGACAGTGAACTACAGCATAAACCACCTCACCAGCTGATCATGCAAGATGCTAGACTAAAATGTGGCTGGCTAGGTGTGTTTCTGCACATTATGTGAGCATTGTTATTATCATACTAACCTGGCAACGTATCTGTTGTACATACTGCATCAACTTCTGATATAAGAAAGCACAATCGCCGTTTGCTTTGTTGCAAACTCGCTATTAGCTACTACTGGCAAGCATTACGATGAAATGCAAGTTGATTCCAGCATTTGTCTACAAGAGAAGAAAGGTGAAATAAGTAGGGACCTTCGTAGGAAAGCTACGTTTCCGAGGCTGCCCCTTCAATTACGTATTTAATGTTCATTATCCCCTAAGACTCGGTGGATCCTGGTAGCCGATGGTTACTGTATACAATCACTGAATCTCACCAACAGCAGTCATGCCCATCAAAGTTTCACAGGCGAGAAGGGTGCGAAGAGGCACCTGCCATAGTAGATCGGCCAGATTCCTAACGCGCGCTAGCCATGGCAAGGCAAACACAACTTATGCCCGCGCACGCTCAACCCACGCGCGGGAAACCGAACGCAATTCGCCAGGCTTCCGCGCGGCAAGTTCCCGGCGACCCGTTACCCTAGCAACCGTACACGCACGGGCCTTCCTTCAGTACAAGCCTTCCCTTGATTCTTCGCTGCTTAGCTTAAAGCTATCGCAAAAAAAAGCTTTTGACCGAGAAAAAAAAGCTTTTGACCGAGAAACGAGAGGTTGTCACCGTACAAAAATCAGAGTTGCTTTTCTTCTCCCGCCGTAGCCGGTGTAGCATGAAAATTGCCCTTTTTAAAATTAAATACTGCGCAAACTCAGAAAAGCTGAGCATGCCCAATAGCGTCGATTGACGCCTTTGCCCTTCGCCTATTGGCAACTAGCGAGCCAAGACTGAGCATGCTCAGTGGCATTAAATGAAGTCTATTGTGCCCGTAATTTGTCTTCTTTTTCTTTTGTGGTACGCCCCCAAATAAAGGCGAGTAGTAGATATTCAGAAGATGAACAGTACTGAATATTCCTTATATAACTCTTAACGTTATTTTTGCAGCACTATCTGGTTTCTATAATTGTTTCCCCCCATAAAGATTTCTCTCTTTTAATTGCCATGACATAGAATATTGTAGCCAGTATTACACCACCGAACCTCAGCAAATTCATTTGTCCTAAATATGAATTACGTAGCTTTCCCTTTTAATTTTAATCACATATAAAGCCTGACTGGTTCATGCTAATCTACTAGTTTGCAAAATAATTCAGTTGCCTGTGTGCGTATTTAATGAAATTGCTTTATCCTAAAACAAGTTTATTGGCTTGTAAATAAACATTTACATTAGGATTGTTCTCCCCCCCCCCAAAAAAAAATAGCAGAATTTAAAATTGATATACATCATTAAGTCCATTTTTATACATCAGCCCATTAGTATTTCCTATCAGACATCAGTTATACAATATTAATATTGAAAACCAACATTTAGATGCAAGTTACATAGGCTGGATTCAGGTTTATTCATCTACCTAGACAACAAACACACTAAAATCAGCAAGTTATAAGTTATTCATGACCAACTTATCTCACTGGATTTCACTAGTCAACACTAAGCATTAAAAACTGGAATCAAGCCAAGCCTAATGTCACAAAGTGAACATTATTTTCTTGCCTTTTTAATAACTTCTCATATATATTCATCCATGTGTCTTCTCAATTAAAGAGATACCACAAAGGAAATGAAAAACCATCTGTAATAAACTCTTTTTTCCCCTTAGTGTTCCATTTTGAAGCACTTTTTGGATTAGGAACCAAAAGGAATTTTTTTTCTAAAAGTCATTTTAAACATCGAATGGACAATTCATTATATTCTCTGGCATCCTCCCCAGAATTATTCCCTTACTTATGAGGTGGCACAGACAAAACCTTTGGGTCTAATGCCATGATGCTGCCAAAATAATGAACATGAACCTTTTCCTTGTGATTATAATAATGTAACATTTAATTGAGCCACTTTTGTGTAAGAGTCACCAAGCTTTCTTGGCTCTTTCTCTAACCTCTTTCATAGGCACATTATTTCTCTTTTCTTCATTCTCTAAACTGTCAAACTCAAGAGTTAATTTTAACTTTTGGGCTTAGCTTTCCTTTATAATTTTCTCACTTAGCAGTTGCAGTTCCTTACTGTTTAATTAAAAGGAAGTTCCAATCCTTTCCACCCCTCATCTACACATAAATAGGTAACTCCTTTGAGAATCCTGATGGCTTCATGGACACATCTACATAGTTTTCCTGGCAATGATACAGAACTGATTTTTCATTGTTTTCTTTCAGGTTATTTGATCCTTCATGTATTTTAAAGCCAAGTTGTATAGAATTTTGTACACAAAAACAGTACTTCATAATCAGAAACTGATTACAGTTCGAAATTCTCAAGTCTGTGTATAAAAATCAAACAATGGAAATGAGAACTTTGGAAACTAATCCACGAGAATTTCATTAAGGATTTTCACCCTACTTAGCAACGGCATGTGTTTCTTTAACCCTAACACTGTGCAATGAGCACAGGAAATAACCATCAAACACAAGTAGTCCTTACTTAACAGTAACTAGGAACCAGAATTTCCATCATTAACTGAGCAAGTGGTAAAGCATGATGTTACATAACCACATTGCTCAATGATAACAATCCTGGCATTCTCTGTTCCATCATTAAGCAAGGATTATGTATTGTTAAACAAGACCCAGGAGGCTCACAAGGAGGCCAGTAGGCAAGTAAATGACTGCTGCCAGATGGGGAAGAGTACATGGGGGGGGGGGGGGGGCTGGTCAGGCATGGCGCAAGTACAGCTTGGCCAGCGATGGCTGCTGGTGGGTGGGTGAAGGTCCGAGGGCTACTGGAACTTTGAGGACCAGCCATAAGTATCACTCATTCAGAGGCACTGTAACTTTAAATGGTCACTGAAGGATTATCTATAGGTTCTATGTTGCAGGACAGGTATTCTTCATTAATTAGACTGGACATTCCAATCCACTGATAAGTTAAAAAAACATAATGTGAACTCACTGCTGTTGTGAACACATAAATGTCCAGCAGTTGCCATTATCGAGGATTGCGTAGGTCATTAAGCTTTTGACTTCCTTCTGACTTCCCCATTGACTTTGCTTGTCAGAAGCTGGCAAAGAAAGTAGTGAATCACAAGCTCATGATTATGGGATACTGAGAGGTTGTAAATAGAAGGACTAGTGGTACCTACAGCTTGTTCAGTATCATCATAAATTCAAATGGTTCCTGCATAGCTGATTGTTAAACAAGAACCACCTGCAGTGGTTACTACTGTAGTTTGAACTAGATTTAAGTTTCTAGGCTATTTTCAAAAGCAGCCCCATTCATCTAATAATATAGTAATGGGAATGTGAATTACAGTCACCAGTGATGTATGGTCCAGGACCAGGTAAACCTAAAATTGTTTCACCAATACAAGCTCCCCTGGTCCCAGGCACTTCCAGTGTTTTTGTGGTAATTAAACATGTAGGAGAGTCCCCAAGGTGCAAATCTGCTCCTTGAGGTTGACCTCATTTGTAATAATCACTGGGGATTTGTCTGAGCCAAAATGTTTCTGTAATTCAGCCTTGCTAACACAAAAGTTTAGCTTGTTTCTATCCATCTAGACCAGGCTGGAGAATTTTGGGATTTGAAGTCCACAAATCTTAAAGATGCCAATTTTGGAGATTGTGGATTTAAACCTTCACAGCCTCCAAGCTTGAGTTTAGGACTTCCACAGCATTTTCAGCTTGGCCTGAGGTGAATCTGGCGATCATCAGCATATTGCTGTGACCTCACCCAAAACTAACTTCTCTTAGCAGCTTCATAAACGGCAGGAAGGACAGGGACATGCCCTGTAGCACCCCATGATACAGTATATATTTAATGCTGAATGCACAATGTTTTCTGCAAAAGCTTCACTACTTTCTTTGCTCCAGCAGTTTAAATTACAGGTAGGGAAGCCTTTTATCTTTTCTATTATTAAGCCTTTTCTATTATTAATATTAAGTCACCACACTATTCACTGTCAGAGTAAGCAACATTATGCAGAGCACAGAAAAAGAATAGGCAGTAATAAGCTTAAAGAAATGGAAGGCAGATGATAAAAGGGCATTTAGCTACATTAAAACCTCAATTTTACAGACCAACTGTGGGGAAGGGACCTCCATAAAAACAGAATGCCTGTTAAATCCAAATTGTCATAATTAACATATTTTGATCATTTGCATCAATTTACATCATTTGCATGAATACTTAATTGACATAATTTACATCATTTGTGTTGATTTGATTTATATCATTTGCAAAATTTCAAACTTATACAAGTGATGCAAACTGATGCAAATTATGTAATGATGAAAATTAAATCAGGATTGAGCCCTCATTTGTGGGATTGCTCTGTGCTCTCACCCCTCCTGCTTAAAATAACCTCAAACCACAGGGTGAAGTCAACTGTCAACTCAGAATCTGGTACTTGATCCTGTGCAACCTGAGCAACCCACATGTTTCTGTGTCTGGAAGTTGAGAGAGTCTGGGACAGTCTCCAGTCTTCAGTTCAATCCTGACAAAACCAGATAAGGGCCTTTTTCCCCCTATTCTTGGGAACTGTCGGTCTTAATTGTGGATGGGATCACCCTTCCCCATTTGAGATTAGTGCTCACTCTATGGGCTTTCTTGAACCTGCAGTTCCTGCTTAAATACCAAGTGGTAGTTATGGCCAAGGAAGGCTTTGTAGAGATTCATTTTTTGCACCCATTATACACATTCCTAGATTGAGAGATCTAGGAGATGTGTTGCCTGGCAGAGGCAGTGTTGCCCATTCCTCTTCCGGATTTCTGGCTTGCATATGCACACGATGATCAGCTGGCCTTTATGCATGCAGCAGTGCTAGAAACTGGAAGAGCTGGTCTTCCATTTTCCAGCATGAGCATGTGCGCTGGCCAGCTGATCGTTGTGCACACATGTGCACCAGCAACCAGAAGTCTAGCTGGCTGGCGCACATGCACCTTCCAGAAACAGGAAGTGCACTTTCTGGCGCGTGCATGCCCACTGGGCAGCTCCTCTTCTGGGTCACATCCCAGACGAGCACACAAGCGAAGCATGCACACGCACACTCCCTTTATGGCACTTGGTGCCAAAAAGGTTCACCATCATTGTCCTAGGTGGATTATTGCAACATGAAATCAAGGTTACATGGGGTTCATCTGGGAAGACCACTCAGAAGCTACAACTGCTCCAGAATGTGTAGGTAGTAGGGCATGATTCAGTTTGCTCACGTTCACTGCTCCATGAGCTGAACTTGTTGCCAGTTGGTTTTCAGGTGGAATTCAAGGTTTTGGTTACCAACTATGAAGCCCTTCATGGCACAAGGCCTGACTTTTTGAGGGACCACCTGTATCTCCAATAGTTTCAGCCTATCCTGTACAATCAGGCAGACTGAGTATATGCCAGTCCCTCCCATTGTTATCTAGAGAGACTCAAGGAAATAGTTCTTCTCTCTCATGGTGCCTGCTCTCTGGAACAGCATTCCTACACTACATTCCTGATTTGTATGCTCTCTCTTGCTCTCATGATGTTCAAGTAATCTTAAAAAGTCAATGTTTCCTAAAGCCTTATTAGGATCTGTGCCCAGACCCTGTAGGATTTTGGTTTAATTGTGGGTCTATTTCTTTTTTCAGACTCTTGTGGTTTATGTTTCTATGATACCACGGTTTCACTGTTTTCAATAAATTGCAAATTGCTCAGTCTTGTGCCGTTGGACAGCCTCTTAAATAGATAAATCAGGTAGTCCTCAATTTATAAGCCCAAAAATTATGTTGTGAGATATTTGTTAAGTGAGTTTTGCCCCATTTTACAACCTTTCTTCTCACAGATGTTAAGTGAAATGCTGCAGTTCATAAGTTAGTAACCTGATTATTAAGTGAATCTGGCTTCCCCATTGACTTTGCTTGTCAGAACGTTGTAAAAGGTGATCACATGACCCCAGGACCCTGCAACGGTCATAAATATGGTATGAACAAGTTGCCAAGCATCTGAAATCTGATCATGACTATGGGGATGGTTCAAAGGTCATATTGGTGAAAAACAGTCATAGGTCTCTTTTTTCAGTGCCATAACTTTGAATGGTCACTAAACGAAATGTTGTAAATCGAGAATTTCCTGTAAATATTTTCATGACAAACTACAGGAAATAATATTGTGGAATAGCTATAAAATAATGTAAAAACTGAGACTTGGTTTTTTGTCACTAGTGATTTTTAGCAACCTGAATTTTTTTTGGCTGTGCTAATTTTATGGCTTGTTCACAATTTACACTCCCTATTTTTATCCTACGCCCATAATAGAAATAGCCTCTTCCTACATTTTTGTGTTGCACATGGCCATGTTGCATAAATTTCACCGCACAATCCACTTTTCTTCTAAGGAAATGCGTTCATGTGAACAGACTATAGCCTGGATAATCACTGATATATTCCTCCACCCGGATTACATAGAAAAAAGAAGGTAACTGTATCATAGGGGGAGGGGAGGAGAAGACATGCAATAGATGTAAAATACGTGTGATACATGCAGTTTACTGATGAAACACAGATGGAACTCAGCCATAGCCTTCTGTGAAGACAACAGTCATATAAGATAGTGATAAAAGGCTACCTGATATGAATTTTAGCCATCCTCCTGTCCTAGTTAGTTCCAGTTCAAAAATTGTCAGTGAAAAGACATTTCCTTCCAAAATAAACAGCAGGGATAGAATGCAAATACACTAAACCTGAAGCCATAATAAGGAAAAAGTTAAATTTACTTATCTGGTTCAGTTTTTTGGTTGGAAACGTGTAAATATTTCACATGCTGTTTGGCCCTGAGATTTATGCTGATTTTTTTTTTAAAGTCAAAAACTGGTTAGATCAGGGGTAGTCAACCTTTTTATACCTACCGCCCACTTTTGTATCTGTTAGTAGTAAAATTTTCTAACCACCCACCGGTTCCACAGTAATGGTGATTTATAAAGTAGGGAAGTAACTTTACTTTATAAAATTTATAAAGCAGAGTTACAGCAAACCCCTACTGCCCACCATGAAAGCTGGAATGCCCACTAGTGGGCGGTAGGGACCAGGTTGACTACCACTGGGTTAGATAGACACCTCTATTTCTAGAACTTTTTCTCTTACTTACTAAAATACAAAATTAGTCTTAATTAGATAATAGTCAGTTCTAACCCTTATGTAATATTTGTGGTGTGATTGTACATATTAAGAGAATGAGCCCTCTAAACAAGATCTTCTGGGTACCACCAATTTAGAGGTAGAGCATACCGTATTTTTCAGAGTATAAGGTGCACCAAGACTTTGAAGAGGCAAATTTTTAAAAAAAAGTTTTTGCACTTTGCAGACCTCCTAAAAATGGCCCATTTAGAGTGTAGAGTGTTCCTGGGGGCTGGGGGGCAAAAAGGCCCTTTTTTGCTCATTTTTGTCCTCCCCAGCCCCCAGGTTCACTCTGGAGGCCTCCTAAAGGCTATGTATGACCATTTTTGCAAAGTGGGCAGGGTTTGGGGAGGCCAAAAATGCTGTACTCAGTGTATAAGATGCACCCAGATTTTCAGCCTCTTTTTTGAGGGAAAAAGATGTATCTTATACTCCGAAAAATATGGTACATCACCAGCAAGGATGACCTTAATTGGCTCCAGAAATCTGAATGGCTTCTGCTTGGCAGAAATGTAGCGATTATTCAGAATTCCAGAGCCCGGATACAGTAGCTCTATATATGAGCCAAGGTGGCGCAGTGGTTAGAGTGCAGTACTATAGCCACTTCAGCTGACTGTTAGCTGCAGTTCAGCGGTTCAGATCTCACCGGCTCAAGGTTGACTCAGCCTTCCATCCTTCCGAGGTGGGTAAAATGAGGACCCAGACTGTGGGGGCAATATGCTGACTCTGTAAACCGCTTAGAGAGGGCTGAAAGCCCTATGAAGCTGTATATAAGTCCAACTGCTATTGCTATTGCTATCAGTTCAATCCACTAAGACTGTAATTCTCCATGTGAAATTAAACATTTCGCTGGTTAAAAGCTAAGGACCTGGCATACTGGAAATGGTCTCATTCCACAATTTTCAGCAGTCCCAAGTGGAAAGAAAAACCTTACAGTAATTTTCGATGTGTATAGAATATAATATAGAATAGAATATATATTTATTATGGTCATAGACCAGCAGTACACATCAGTTTTTACAATATATTAAAAAAATAGTACTGACATGAATAGTGGATAATAACATCCTTGTTATTTTTGATGTGAAATTTTAAGGAGATAAGAGGAAGAAGAACATCAGGAATAAGCTAAGAAATGAAGATGAAGAAAGAAGCTTGATTTCAAAAGCTTGATTGCTAAGAACCAAATTGCTGAAATGGCAATAGTAAAGGCAATCTCCCCCAAACTGTGCTCTTGAGATGTGTGCTACACTATGACTTCCATTTTAGGAAATGGCCCCTTTGTGCTTGTTCAAAGAAAATAAATACAGTTGGAAAAAAACCCAAACCATCCCAGCCATATGTCAAGTGATGTCGATCAGGTTTGCTCATTGTTGCATTGGTTCGCCACACCAATTCAGCTTTGACTAATGTTGAAAAGGGGGCCATTTTAGTACTTGGATGGTAGACCACCAGAAAATCTCAGGGCTGTTGACTATACTTGAAAGCTGAGACAGGAGGATGGCAGGAGGAGAATCCAGAACAAAAGACCACAGCATTGTCATCACAAATCCTGGAAATGCCCCTATGGAAGTCTCTCTTGCTGCCAATCTTTTTCATCTCCTGCAAAGATGTGAAAGTTGTTTCAAAAAGACATTGGGAAAAGATAAACCCATCCCCAACCTATTCACAATGATCTACATCAGGCTCCTGTTGAAGGCAAGCAGGAAATAACAGTGATCAATAGAAGAAAATATTGGTAGCTCAGGCTTGAAGTGAGGAGTCCTTGGCGCTCTCTGAACTTGGCGGCTTTCTTGTAGACGTTTCATTACCAAACTAGGTAACTTCATCAGAGCTCATGATGTTACGAGATGTTACTTAATTTGGTAAGGAAATGTCTGCAAGAAAACCACCAAGCTCAGAGAGCACCAAGGACCCCACAAGTATCAGCTAATCATCACAAAGGCAAAAATCTACAGGAAGGGGAGTATTTGTAAACAAGTGTCAGCAGCAGATGCCTTTTCCTCTGCAGCATGCAACATGACACATTAAACTAAGCTAATATCGCATGAGAAAATGTTCATAATAAACGTAAGAATCAGATTCTGTGCCCCCAGATGTTCTTTCTGACATCTTAAATGACATCTTCCTTTTATTATTGTTAGATTTGCTTGTTGAGGTTGATCAAGCTATAATCCAAGCCTGCCAAAGGGCACCCAAAGGGACATTTATCTCCTGGTGTTCTTCAATTGTGCAAGCTACCACAAGTTCAAACTGGAGCCCTAATTAGATGCCATTTAAAAACAGTTACAATAAAAGCATTTTCGTGACTGCACACTCTTTGTCTTATGACATAGTTGTAAAGTAGAAGTGCCATTGCTACTACAATATAGCAGTGAAAGAAGCAAAATTTTAAAGTATTCACATTATGCCTCTACAGTTTGAATCATTTCTAAAAATGGTATGTTCTTTGATGGAAAAGTAACTCAAATGCCATATTTCATTTAAAATGAAAAACTGGTGTCTAGTATTTTTCTAACTAAATGCTAAAAACCCAATTTCTAAATGCAGCTTAATTTGCAAACAATAAAAATAGTTTTTAATGCTGAAGTCAAAAGTGCATCTCAATTTTTTTTTAAAATTCTTGCCTGTTATGCCACTTTTTAACCGAACCAAATGTATATGGTGCTAGTTCAAGATTATTCAGAGGTTATTATTTGATTTATGTTTTTGTCTTGAAAAGAGGTGAAGAAATAAAGCCATAAAAATACTTAAAAACAATTAAGATACCCTGATTCCCTGAAAATAAGACTTCCCCAGATAATAAACCCAATTGGGCTGTTGAACGCATGCAGTAAAATAAGCCCTCCCCTGAAAATAAAAACTTCCCTAAAAATATTGGAACACAGCAGCAGCCATGAGGTGATCACACTTGCCACCTCCTGCACCTCAAAAATAATAAGACCTTCCCAAAAATAAGGCAAAGCACTTATTTCAGAGGTCAAAAGAAAATAAGATCCTGTCTTATTTTAAGGGAAACACAGTAGTACAAAATTAATACATATGGCGTCAAGTAAAACTGTTATTATGGTGGTTAATACAACCAGGAAACAGGGCCCTTAACCCACTCAGGGCCCAGGCTTGGATATAGAAGGCCAACAGGATCAGGGTCACTCTGATATCTGAAGGGAGTATATTCTAGAGTAGAGTCTCCAACCCCAGGGCCGTGGCCTGTTTGGAACCAGGCCGCATAAGCAACCGGCACTCATGCTCACCCACGCAGTTCCACTTGCATGAGCAGCAGGCACTTGCATGCAGAGCTCCACTTGTGTGAACGGTGGCTGCTTACTCATGAAGCTCCATTTGTATGAGGAACTGCAATGAAGCTGCACATGCTTGCGCGAGCACCTGTCACTCACATAGAATCATTCCCTCTCCCCCACAGATATTCTTTGTCTGACAAAACAGGGTCCCGACCTGCCTGATCAAATTGAAAGGTTAGGAATAACTAGGAAAAGACGGTCCCTTAGGTAATCTGCCCCCCCCCAGCCATGAAAGGACTTTAAAAGTGATTACAGCACCTTCAATTGTACCAGGGGTGGGTTCCTGCCTGTATTACTACTGATTTGATGCGCAAAAAATTCTGTGCATGTGCATGCTCTGCGCTCCTCATGCATGCATACTTGCACCTTAAAAGGTGTGCGCATGCGCACATTAGAAAAGGAGGGGAAATTACATTTTTTCCAATGAATGTGCAGGACAGAAAATCAAGATGGCGGCACCAAGCATAGAACCGGTTCGGGTGCGTGTCCAGCTGAATTACTATCTACTTGGCCGAACTGGGCCAAACCGGGCCAAACTAATAGGAACCCATCTCTGAATTGCACCCAGAAACACACTCTCAACCAATGCATTTCACAAAGCAGTGAGTTGAGTTGAGTTGAGTTTATTATAATTCTATGCCGCCCTATTCCCCGGAGGGGACTCAGGGCAGCTCACAACCAAGTCAGAGGGGGCGGGTACAAATAAGAAAAAAGAACATGAACAAAACAATACCACAATTTAAAACACTCAACAACCATACCATTCGAGGAGGGACAAAAAACTCATTAGCCCCAGGCCTATCAGAACAGCCAGGTTTTAAGGGCTTTGCGGAAGGCCTGGAGGGTAGTGAGGGTCCGAATCTCCACGGGGAGCTCGTTCCAAAGGGCCGGAGCAGCCACAGAGAAGGCCCTCCTCCGGGTGGTCGCCAGTCGGCATTGGCTAGTAGATGGAATTCAGAGGAAGCCTAATCTGTGGGATCTAATCGGTCTATTGGAGGTAATTGGCAGTAGGTGGTGTTACATGTATTGAATTCTCAGCATCTTTTACTTCCTTGTAGCCATATTCTACACCAGCTGAAGCTTCCAAATAGTCAAGGGTAGCCCCACATAGAGCACATTGCAGTAGTTTAGATAAAAGGTAACAAGAGCATGATTTGCCATGTTCACCCCAACCTTTTGGGCACCAGGGACCCAGTCCCGTGGAGAGAGATTTTTCCATGGACTGGAGAGGGTATTGTTTCATGTGCTGCCTGCATCTCACAGATGAGACTTTGCTTGACCCCGTTTCTGGTATGCCGGAGCCCAATACCGGTCCACAGACTGGAGTTTGGGGACCCCTGTTCCCCCAAATCTTTATGGCCTGTTTTATATATATTATAAACTATTAGCTAATTAATTATTAGCAGCCCCAAGAGTTGCTTTGTAGGCAGGCAGAAGAAAAGAGAAGCACTCTCTCCCATGCATACCCATGCCCTGCTTTGTCATTTCTCAACACTCTTGTCAGCATTTTACCAGGGTTTTTCTGGGCATGTTTGTTAGAACACCAGTAAATCTTCCCTTCCAAGGATTTTACTGCCATTAGGAAAATACAAGAACCTGGTGCGAGTACAGGCATCTATTGAATTAATAAGTTAACTTAGTTCAAACTTAGGGCACTGAAAAAAAGTGAATTATGACTATTTTTCATAGTTGCAACCTTTGAAGCATCCCCATGGTCATGTGATCAAAATTCAGATGCTTGACAACTGGATCATACTTATGACCACTACAGTGTCCCAAAGTCATGGGGACACCTTTTGCAACCTTCTGACAAGCAAAGTCAATGGGGAAGCCAGTTTCACTTAACAACCAGGTTACTAACTTATCAACTGCAGTGATTCACTTAACAGCTGTGGCAAGGAAGGTCGTAAAATGGGGCAAAACTCTATTAACAAATGTCTCACTTAACAACAGAAATGTTGGGGTCAGTTGTAGTCATAAGTCGAGGACTACCTATAAAGAAGGGAAGGGAGGCTTGTGCCTTGTCCACTGACTTGCGATGCATTCCACAAACACGTGAGCGGCTCAAAGCTACAATTCTATATGTATACATCCAAATAATGAATGTGCTCAGAGATCACTTTGGGAATAGGGCAGCATACAAATCGAATAAATCCATACAAATCGAATAAATCCAATCACATAGTCTAATAATGAGTAATCTCCAAAAATGAAATATTTCCCCCTAATCTTCCCTTCAGGAGGAAGGAGTATGAGAAACTGGAGAAGGGTTCCACCACAAATGCGCGTATGACAAAAGTGTGTGTGACTAAAGCGCGGTGACAAAACCGCACCGTCAAAACCGCAGAGACGAATGAGCGCTGAAGCGCGCCGACAACAGCACGCTGACAGAAGCATGCTGTAACATAACCCTAAACCTAACCCTAAACCTAACCCTAAACCTAACCCTAAACCTAACCCTAAACCTAACCCTAAACCTAACCCTAAACCTTACCTTAACTGAAATCGCGCTTCTGTCGGTGCGCTGTTGTCGGCGCGCTGTTGTCGGCGCGCTTTTGACATCGTGGTTTTAGCGCCACGGTTTTGTCGGTGCGCTTTTGACGTTCACGGTTATGTCGTGCCACGCTGGAGAAGTACTAGGGCCTGAATAAGGAACTAGACGGGAGGTGAAAAGTGAAGGTAGGAGCACTTAGGACTGTGTTTCCTAAAGTCGGACAGTGGCTCCAACAATTCCAGGAACAACATCAGAACTCTCTGTCCAGAAGAATACAGGACTAAGAACAGCTAAGATCCTGCACAGAACCTTCAAGCTGCCAACCCCTTGATAGAGGACCCAAAGGTGCTTTTTTCAAGAGGTAACTGGACTTTCTGTTTTTTCTTTGAAGAAGTTTTGCTTCTCATCCAAGAAGTTCTTCAGCTGTGATTGGATGGTGCGGAATGGAAGGATTTCTATTTCTTGCAGACAGCTGGACATTTGCATTCTTTAAGGTTCCTTAACAACCTGCAGAAGAATGCAAATGTCCAACTGTCTGCCCACCATCCAGTCAAAGTTGAAGAAGTTTCTTGGATGAGAAGCGAAATGTCTTCAAAGAAAAACCAGGAAATCCAGTTGCCTCTTGAAAAAAGCACCTTTGGGACAACCATGACCTGGATGACTGAGAATCTCCATAGACACTTTGATAAAGGATTCAAGATTGAGGAAGACACATGCCACCTGTAATGGTGAGATTTGTTTTTTCTAGGGTACACTGTGCTTAAATGTAAGTGATCTTGTAACCATTAAGATGTAATGAACTCAAAATTATATAAGTAGTTATTAATGAGTAGGTGGGATTTGTGAAATTGTAAAAAAATCAATCTGGATTGATTATGGATTGACTGTATTTTTACACACTGGGCTTCTTGAAAAAAAGTTCAAAAAATTAACAAAAACTAAATACAAGTATTAAAACCAATGGAAACTACCAATAGCAGCTACCATTTCTCCCCCTTCTGTTCAATAGCAAGCCAACTCTAGAGATAAGTGGTCCTATTGTAGCCACAACTGCTTTTAGTCAAAATAATTACATATTTAATAGTTTGCCTTGCTCATTTGGCAAACTAGTTACTACCACAAGAAGAACAAATACCAATAAATATTGTAATAGTCATTTACAATGTTTTCAATGTTTTTACTGGAAGTGACAAAATGGTCCTATCATACAGATTTTGTCCAGAAGCCATAGATATTTTCAAGTTTGCTTCAGCTCATGAGAACCCTACAGCTTGGATATCCTACCTGCAACTTTAAGAGTTCCAGAGCTAAACACGCTGCCAAGATCCATCATCCTTTTAATCCCTCCACTCTTACATGGCATGATAAAATCCTATTTGTTCTTATGGAATTAAGGGGAAGATGTGAGCAAGCTTGGATGTGAAGAAACACAAGAAAGAATTGAATTTATATTCTGTCTCATACCTGCAAAACATTTAAAAAGACAGATGGGGTTTCTGAGTTGTGCCCTATTTGGGAATCAACATTTTATGGGCTTAGTGGTAAATTTAGATTCTCACAACCTCTGTATAGTTTTTCAAGCATCCCAGGAACAGCTATGTCAAATCACAGTAAGAATGATATATTTATATTGACTAAATGCTGTTGCTTACCTAATTTGTATATAAATGCAATAAAAGTGTATTCCTTGTAGAAAAATAAAAACTGAAAATTGGAGAAAGAAATGTGATTTTTCCAGCATGACTCTTAAAATTTCCAATTTCTGTCTTATAATGATTATTTATATCCATTATAAATAGACAAGCTTCATTTTTAGTTTATCTCCAGTTTGTACCTTTCTAATGAATTTTGTGTATAGATGTTGTATTATAAATCTACCCTGACAAAAAAAAAGGCTAACTTGTGACTAGTTGAAAAATGCATTTTAAAAACACTATAGTATATTGAACTCCATGGAGAAGACTGCATTCCAAGGCAATTTACCTATTATATATACATATATAGTTATACTGCAAAGGTACTTAAGATTTTCTAAAATTGGCTCAACTGGTATGTCCACAATTGCAAAATCACCCACATCTCACTAGAACTAAACTAAAACTAAATCTCAGAACAAGCTTTGTTTGGGCTTGATATACTGGACAAGGATGTCAGAGAAACATGCAGCTTCAAGAGGATTGCATGGGGCAAGAATCATAATATATCAAATGTACAAATGATCAGAAAAGGAAAAAAGTAACTAAGGACAATTTTAAATGACCTGCCATTCCCCCCCATATAAAGTTCTTCTCATCCCATGGCTAAAAAGCAATCAAGATTAAGTCAATTACATTGGGATAATATGAGAATTCACGTGCTTGTAAGTCTATATAATTGGCCAAGAAACAATTATTAATACTTGCCTCTCTGCACAGGATAGCAGAACTAAGGACACACAACCAAGCGTACCTCCCACATTTACTCAAAAATACCTTTCTAACCATTCTTAGTTGGGATGTGGTGGCTTAGTGGCTAAGATGCTGAGCTTGTCGATCAGAAGATCGGCAGTTCAGCAATTCGAATCCCTAGCACCACTAATGGGGTGAGCTCCTGTTACGTGTCCCAGCTTCTGCCAACCTAGCAGCTTGAAAGCATGCAAAAAATGCAAGTACAAAAATAGAGACCACTTTGATGGGAAGGTAACAATGTTCTTTGTGCCCTCGGTGTTCAGTCATGCTGGCCACATGACCATGGAGACGTCTTCAGCAGTGCTGGCTCTTTGGCTTAGAAATGGAGATGAGCCCCTAGAGCTGGAAATGACTAGCATGTATATGCAGGGGAACCTTTACCTTTTAACCATTCTTGAAGGATGTGCCTGCATCACTTAACTCTCATGCCCACCTGACAGACGAGGTGTCCTTGTTTTCTATTTATCTGATCCAATGTTGAAAGCATGTTTTCCATCTTCTTCCAACACAGACCATGAAGTGCACATGATATATGGCACTTTCACAGACATTGTGGTGAGAGTGAGGCTTGGGCTGGGATCTGTTCAGCTCCTATGGGGTGTTTTTTGCCGCCCTTTCTTCAAGGCACTGGTAACCCTCCGCCATGGCCATTCAACAGCAATAGCAAGATAATGAACTACTACACAGGCATAACAAGATCAGGCATCTATTCACATAATGCCTTTGCAAAGTTCCATTGCGAGCCATTGTGTGATCCCTCCTTATCTAAACAGGTGTATCAGTCTCATATGAGACCACTAGACAAATGTAAAAATAAATGCTCTGACAGGTAACATTGACTGATGTGGTTGAAGTCCACCTGCCAGTGTTTGTCAATAGACCCCTGTCAGTAGTAGTAGTAGTAGTAGTAGTAGTAGTAGTAGTAGTAGTAGTAATAGTAGCAGCAGCAGCAGCAGCTAAACAGGGCAAGAGTGTGAACAATTGAGAGAATGTGAAAGAACACAAATGAGGGAGCAGAGAAAGAATACAAGGCACACATGAGTGAGCAAGACAAATAAGCAAAAGACGAGCTAATAAGAGACGAGTGAGATCCAGAAGTGAAGGACTGAATGAGCATTAGAGCAAGAGACTGTGAGTAAAACAGACAAGCAAGAAAGAAGAGAGAGAATGAGAGAATGAGAAACAGACAGAGTGTGTGTGTGAAAGTAAGAAAGAGCAGTGAGCATAGGTCATCCAAAAGTAGGTGGAGACTTCCAGGGAAACTTGTCCTAACTCACTTCCTCACTCAGTTCCATTCCCACCCCCCACTTGTTGGGGAGAATGATTGGTGGGTGTTTTCCCACATGTCAGGAAATCCACCAATCATTGTCCTATAACAAGGTTTGTAGTAAAGCGCTCCTCTAGCTGAGGCTAACTAGCAAACTATGCTGGCAAACTTTTGTGCTGCTCCACAGATTGGAGGAAAGCACATTAAAGCAGATACCTGGATACTCCTCTAACAACCAATCAGTGCTTGGTTGCCGGCCAGAAACAAGTTACTCTTCCTGCCAGCATAATTTTCTTTCAAACATTCTTCCCCTTCCTTTCAGAAAAGATCACAATTGTGGGTACTTGTGCGATCACCATAGAAACAAGCTTCCTCATTGGGCTGGCATTACTATAATACTGGGTGGTAGTACCAGATCATCATACTGTTTCCCAAAGGGCTGGAAGGTGAAACAAGCCAAGCATTTCTTTCTCTCCACCTCACAGCTGTGAGTCTAGGCTGAAGATGCCATAATTAAAGACGAAGCAGGCACATAAACAGAGAGAACAAAAAGTCAGCAATTTTGTCTAAAAGATCCTTTAAAGGAGGTAGGGAAAAAGGAAACAAATTGATAAGAAAACATAGGGGGGAAAAGTCACCAAAATCAAATAAAGGAAATTGGGTCTAAGCACACAGAAACCCTCCCCCCACCCTTTCCAATCCCATCAGCAGACATATAAATGACAAGGCAAGAGTAGCTGCCAGTCCTAGGAATCAACCAAACAAGAATTTTTGGGCATATTAAGAGGACATGAAACCCACCAACTCAAGCCATCTCCAGACTTGATGGCTTCTGTCCATCTAGCTAGTGCCTAGCTGCCTAGTTAAGAAGGACACAGATAAGTGTGGATGAATGTGTGAGCGTGAAAAAAGTAAATGCACATTGTAACCAGTAAAATTGTACTGTTACTTTAAATTCATGAGACTCTGTGTATTCCAAAGAACCTGATGTAGAGCCTTACAAGATCTGCATACCTCAACAGGCTGTGTGTGAGTGACAAAAGCTGAACCTAGGTGTGCGTATAACACAGCTTAACCCAGATAGTCCTTCGCTCAGGAAAACATCTTGTTCACTGCTATGAAACAAGAGTTTTCCATTTGATAAATGGATCAAGCCTATTTTATCCCCTGGGGAAAGCTCAAAGGTGGTTCAGTAATGGAATTGTACCCTTGCATGGAAGAACCCTAATGGAGAAGGTAACAATGGGGGGTAATGTAACTATAAATGGTATAAAGATTAAGTAAAAATAAATGTCTAACTTTCACATAGCTAGAAGTCTGTATTATTCCCTGAAATGGATGGGCAATAAACATTAACAGCAGGCATGAGCCTTCACCTTTATTCACAGTTTGAAGACTCACTACTGGCATTTCTGTCCACTGTTGCTAAGGAATGCTGAACTTAATACATAAGATTCATAGGGTTGAAGGGACTTTAGAGTCTTCTAGTATAGTGGTCACCAACCAGTGGTTGGTGGACTTCTTCGGTGGAGTACAAGGATAAGTTGCGCAAGGAGATCAGTGACTCCCAGAAACAGGCGAAGGACTGGAACGCGGAAGTGGAGAAGATGCAGTATGAGTTGGGGGAGATTCCAAGATGAGGTGCTACGTCTCAAACAGACCCTGCAGGACAGCCAGACTGAGCTCGAGAACGCTGTCCTGGACAAGGAGCTCCTGGCCCAGCGACTCTGCAACTTAGAGCAGGAGATGGAGATGATCCATGAGAAAATTTTGGTAGTCCGCAGAAAAATTATTCACATTTTTTATATTGCACTAAATCATGGGTCCTCAAAATACAACCCCCGGGCTGGATACGTACAATGAACATTTGTGTTGCTGCAGAGAGTCTCCCCCTTCGGGGTCTTTTTGTGTGGGGTAGAGGGTGGGGCAGAAATTCCTACTTGAGGCCTGCTTCAGCCTCCTGGTGCGGGGCTTTGAGCGAAGGCTGGAGGGAAGCACCGCTGGTGGGGAAGAGCTGGAGGGCCTTGTTCCAGTGGGACTGTATCATGGCTTGGAACTGGCTGACCATCTCAGCCCACTGAGCCTCCAGGCACTGGTACCTGATCTTGCACTCTCACAGGCCCTAAGGAGCCCAGGCAGGGAGTGGCTGGGAAGGGAGGGGCGAGTAGAGGACAGCGAGGCTCCCCTTGACATGAGTGACATCGAGTTGGCCACACCGACTCAGTCACATAACCACATAGCCATGCCCACCCAGCCAGTCATTAGGCAGAACATATTAGTGGTCTGCGGAATTTAAAATTTTTAAATTATAAATTTAGTGGTCCTGAGGTCCGAAAGGTTGGTGACTCACAATCTATTGTGCAGAACAGGAATATTTAGATCATCCAGGAAAATAGCTATTCAATTTTTATTTGAAAACTTCTATTGAAAACTTCTACTTCTACTTCTACTGATGGGCGCCCATAACTCCAGGAGATAGGCTCTTCCACTGCTTAAGAGCTCTCACAATCAGGAAATTCTTTATTTTCAAGTTTTGATCTCTCTCTGTAAAGCTTCCATCCATTGGCTCTTGCCCTACACTTGAGCACAATGAAAAGTAAGTCCACACTCTCTTCCCTGTGAGAACCCTCCATGTCCCAGAATGACTCACTGCTTAACTCTATTCTAATACGTGAGCACTCCAGGGTACATCCATGCACACAAATGGTAGATTTGCCTCAACACATTTCCATCTATGTATGGACTTCGTTTGCAAGAAAAATATGTTACAAAACTACCTTGTTATTTTTGAGACAGTGGTCAGAAAGTGAAAAGAAGGATTTTGAGGGGGTATATCTTCAGAAGCCAAGTTTGGAAATCAAGGCAGAACCTTTCTCTGTCCACTTATGGCTATCAGACATAACCCCTTGATCTTTCAAGCCCACTTTGTATCTCATGTGAAACTGTAATTAGCTTTTAAACACTAAACCTATAAGGAGGTCACTTCACCAGGTAAATTCTCCCAATTACCTATGCACAAGTATAGTGTAGTTCTTCAGTTTCAGGCATTAGACAAATCTCAAGTAATCAATCACTCAATCAACAAAAGAAAAATTTCATTGTTTTAAAACATTAACAATTCTACTGTACTGAAAGTCCAATGAATAACTGGAGAGTTTTCCCAATGACTGACTTTTAATTTTTCAAATGTTATTCTCCACACAAGTAGTCAATTCTGCTATTTGGGGATATCTTTATTCTTAAGAATTATATGAAGAAATAGACTACACTGAAGGGAATCATTACATTATACAAGATTATCATGAGAAGCAATTCCAAGTTTTCCCAATTATAAAGCTCTGCCCAGTTCAATGAATTTGCAGATGCAATCATATGCAGAACTCGTTCTTTATGCCAGAATGTAGTAAATAAATAAATAAATAAACAAACAAACAAACAAACAAATAAATATCTAGTCCAATTTTGTTTGTTTGTTTGTCAAACATATACAAGGTAACAGGTATAAGTATGAACATAAACATGGACAAAGGAAGTAAATACAGATAAATGGGGACAGTAAGACAGGGACGATAGGTACACTGGTGCACTTATGTACGCCCCTTTTAAGGACTTCTTAGGAATGGGGTGAAGTCCACGGTCGACAGTTTAAGGTTGAAGCTGTGAGTGTTTAAGGATGTAACAACGGAGTCGGGTAGAGCATTCCGGGCACTGACCACTCTGTTGCTGAAGTTGTATTTTCTGCAATCGAGTTTGGAGTGGTTTTTATCGATTGTTTACCTGTGTATTGTTGTGGTTGAAGCTGAAGTAATCATTTACAGGTAAGACGTTGTAGACAGTTTTTGTACTATGCTTAGGTCCAACCGCAGGCGGCAGAGTTTCAGATTGTCCAAGCCCACAATTTCGAGCCTGGTGGCATAAGGGATTCTATTGTGAGCAGAGGAGTGGAGTACTATTCTCATGAAATACCTCTGAACCCGTTCAATCGTATTAATGTCCAATATACAGTGTGGGTTCCAGGCGGATGAGCTGTATTTGATAATTGGTCTGGCAAAGGTTTTGTATGCCCTAGTTAATAATTCAATGTACTTGTTCTTGATGACAAGTACAAAGAACAAAATCAATACTGCTTTATAATGGGGTGGAATAATTAAATCACCATGAAAGGAAGAAGGGTTGGACTTTTCGAACTTACATGCGGATGGAATTAAAAATATCATATTGTGATGGAGCTTAAAATACACACCTCCATTCTTAGTAACTGGCCATAATTCTTTGCAGTGGTACTCTTGGACAAAATAGTGCCCTCAAATGTACTGGACTTTCTATCTATTTAATTTTCTATATTTCTCTGTATGAACTTTTTATCAACTCAGCTAGTATCCTAAGGCAACCAGGGTGATGTAGTCAGCATAGCTGGAGATACTAGATTAAGAGATCACTGCTCTGAAACAAACTATTAAGCAGAAGATCTATAGCACGGGTGTCAAACTCACGGCATCACGTGACATTTCGTAATGTTTTTCCTTCGCGGAACTGGGGTGGGAATAGCCTGCACATGATGCATCTGGCTCACGGGCCACCAGTTTGACACCCCTGATCTATAATAGCCACCACGCCACCATTTTTAGCAATGAACCGGCATTATTTTTCAAAGATATCATTTTAAAGCAAATGTACTATAAGAAGATCAATGCTTCCTTACTATACTGGCAAAAGTGTTTTAACAAATTGCAAATGAATGCCATGTTTTAAAAAATATAACCATGGAAGAACATTATCTTTGAACTACATGTGGAAAATTGTTAAAATGGTCACTGTTTTCAGTGCTTTTGTAACTTCGAACGGTCACTAGAATAGAATAACAAAGTTGGAAGGGACCTTGGAGGTCTTCTAGTTCAACCTCCTGCTTAGCAATAGTAGTAGCACTTAGACTTATATATCGCTTCATAGTGTTTTACAGCCCTCTCTAAGCGATTTACAGAGTCAGCCTATTGCTCCCAACAATCTGGGTCCTCATTTTACCCACCTCAGAAGGATGAAAGGATGAATCAACCTTGAGCTTGGTGAGATTTGAACTGCTGAACTGCAGCTAGCAGTCAGCTGAAGTAGCCTGCCAGTACTACACTTTAACTACTGCGGCATCTCGGATCTGTGCCACCACTACGCCACCTTAGGCAGTTAACCCTATACCATTTCAGACAAATAGTTATCCAAGCTCTTCTTAAAAACTCCCAGCATTCACAACTAAGTGAACTGTTGTAAGTCGAGGACTATCTGTACCTCCGTCTTACTGAAAGAGTGGGTTTTTAAATCCCGCACCAATGGAGGGGTTAGGGTGCCCAAAAAACATTATAGTATGGATTTACTGTGGTGATATGGTCCTTTTACATTTTGCTTCCAAAAGTCTGTAGAGATTCTCAGTCATCCAGGTCATGGTTGTCCAAAAGGTGTTTTTTCGGGTGGCAATTGTACTTTCTTGTTTTTTGTTTGAAGACGTTTCGCTTCTCATCCAAGAAGCTTCTTCTGCTCTGACAGGATAGTGGGGAATGGAAGGATGTATACTCTAGAGAAAAAAAATGCAGACTACAGGAACCAGGAGCATTACTCAGGTGGCCCTGAGGACACAGATAAATCTCCAAGTGCTTCTACAACCTTCTAATACAGGGCTGCCAAACTCCCGGTCTGTAGGCTAGATGTGTCATGTGTTGGCCATGTCCAGTTTAGCAAGGGGAAAAAAGTCCTGATATGTCATGTTACTCCGCCGTGACATGCGAGTTTGACATTCCTCCTCTAAAAGGATGCAAATTTACTTACTTATTATTTTAGTTTGTCAAACATGTAAAAGATAACAGGTATAAGTATAAACATAAGTATGAACACAGTAAACGGGTACAAATAAATGGAGACAGTAGGACAGGAACGCTGGTGCGCTTATGCACGCCCCTTACAGACCTCCTACGAATGGGGTGAGGTCAACAGGAATGGGTTGACCAGCTGTCTGCAAGGAATACAAATCCTTCTATTCCCCACTATTCTGTCAGAGCTGAAGAAGCTTCTTGAATGAGAAGCGAAACATCTTGTTTCAATAACTGTGAGAGGGATCTTGGAGTCCTAGCGGACAACCATTTAAATATGAGCCAGCAGCCAACACAGTTCTAGGTTGCATAAACAGAGGGATAGAATCAAGATCATGTGAAGTGTTAATACCACTTTATAATGCCTTCATCAGACCACCCTTGGAATAATGCATTCAGTTTTGGTCACCACGATGTAGAAAAGATGTGGAGACTCTAGAAAGAGTGCAGAGAAGAGCAACAAAGTTGATTAGGGGACTGGAGACTAAAACATATGAAGAACGGTTGCAGGAACTGGGTATGTGTAGTTTAATAGAAAGAAGGACTAGGGGAGACATGATAGCAGTGTTCCAATATCTCAGAGGTTGCCACAAAGAAGAGGGAGTCAAACTATTCTCCAAGGCACCTGAGGGTAGAACAAGAAGCAATGGGTGGAAACTAATCAAGGAGAGAAGCAACTTAGAACTGAGGAGAAATTCCTGACAGTTAGAACAATTAATCACTGGAACAGCTTGCCTCCAGAAGTTGTGAATGCCCCATAACTGGAAGTCTTTAAGATGATGTTGGATAGCCATTTGTCTGAAACGGTATAAGGTTTTCTGCCTAGGCAGCAGAGGTGGGTTCCTACCAGTTAGCATCAGTTCGGTAGAACCGGTTCGTCAAATCTACCAAACCGGTTAGAAGAGGTTCCACCAGTGGACCCGGAAAGCAGGCCACACCTGCAGAAGAGGTTCCAAAAAAATTTGAAACCCACACACACACACACACACACACACACACAGAAAGAGAAAGAAAGGAATAAATAAAAAAAGAAAAAAAAGAAAGAAAAAGTGAGTGATGAAAGAAAAAAGAAGAGAGAGAGAGAGAGAGAGAGAGAGAGAGAGAGAGAGAGAACATGGCCGGCAAGCCACTCCCACAAAGGAGGCCACACCCACAGAGTAGGTTCGAAAAAATTTTGAAACCCACCACTGCTAGGCAGGGGGTTGGACTAGAAGACCTCCAAGGTCCCTTCCAACTCTGCTATTATGTTTGTATTTGTATTTGTATCTTCAAAAGAAAAAAAAAACAAAGTTCAGTTGCCTCTTGCAAAAAGCAACTTTGGGATATTTTGCCTCCAACCATTCCGATTTAGTTCGGTCAGGTGTATGTCTCTTGCACCGGCTCTATAACTGCTCCAGCTCGCTTTTTGCCTATACTTTTTCTGCCCCTTTGCAAGACCGCGCGTTTCTCTCGGCCCGCCTGGCCTCCAGCGCTGACATCACTCTCGTAGGATCGAAATAGCTCCTCGTGCCATGTTTCTCCTGGAAACAAAAGACGCGATTGGCCGGCCTGACCACCAGCCTTTTCCCTACCAACAGAGCTAAGCTCGACCCGTTCGGCCAATCGCAACAGAGCTTGCGCCGCGGCTGAAAACCAATGAAACGTCTGTCACTAAGGGAGGGAAATACATAGAGGCAATAAAAGGTCTGTCGGCTGTTCTGCTTATTTTCATGGCATGTCGGTGATTTTATTTTCCTTCTGATCATCGCGTCTTTCAAAGCGTAGATTAAAGGCTTAAATGAGATCCTCTTGTTAGCCAGAAAACAGAATTTTCTAGGGAGGCGAAGGTGTTGCATTTTCGGGTTTGCAAAAGTGGGAAGGGGGCGGAAGTCAGCACGAGTGGGTTGTAAACACAGTTTTCTCGCGTGTGGTTTCAGTGTTTTAACCCTTGGGATAAATGGGAGCGCGATGTCGGGCGGAATGTATTTGCTCTGTGCTTTATTTTCCTTCCATTTTAGTTTTCTTGGAGGGTTTAAAAAGACAAGCAAAACACAAACAACCTAGTGCTGACTTGTGTGGTTTGTAAACAAACAGCTGGGGGTCTAAGTCCTACAGTGAATGTTATGCAAAGAAGACAGACAAAGGTAAATAACTTGTTTACATGGAAACGTGCGTTTGTCTGTGTGTGTGTGTGTCTGTTATTCTGTGTTTTGGGAAAACGAGGGAGAAGGAATTCATTCAGTATATTATATAGACTAACAAGTATTTTGGTGGCGTGTTTTTAAGTAGAATAAGGAGGAGAAATGTGCACCGTCTTAAATTATATAAAAATGAAGTAAGAATTTGCATTACTTAAAAACATGAGGTATAGTAGACAGACAGACAGACAGACAGACAGACACACACACACACACACACACACACAAAAATTCACTCATAACAAATCCAGGCTAATAGTATTGATGCAGGCTAGCACTAAATACTTTTTTTAAATCTTGTTTTGTTTCCAATTGAAGGCAGCAAGAAATAGATACTTCTCCCTATGTGTTTAAATAGATAGAATTTAGCAAGCAAGTGATATAGCATGTAAATACAGTGTTGTATTTCATTTAGAATTTCTCCATCAAGACATAATGTAAAAAAGAGACAGAATTGTTGGAAAGGGATTTTTACATCCTAGAAATGAATGCATATATGTGCAACATTATAAATGATCTGTGTCAACACAGATTTAATTCTGCTTACCTGTGTTTCAGAGATGTGCAGTTTAATATGGATTAAACTGTAAACATAATGTTTGGTACACTGCACGTACCAAATGAAGTTGAGATGGCAAAGCTTTGGTACTTACTGTACAATCGCTAGAATTCTCAGGCAGAGTTGTGTACAGGAATATTGCTGATAAACGATAAGGGAGATCTTTGATAAAGAGAGATATGGGAATCTGGACACTTCAACTACACCATCTAAATGATTTTGGTGGTGTTTTTCCCTCTAGACTCTGTCCCTTTAGTCCTTTTACTTTTTAAGAGAAAGAGAGAGAGAAAAAGGCCATAACAACAGCTTTCCATAAGCCTAACCTGGATAAAACAAACATTACTTAAAACAATATTAAAGGAAATCAACCAATATTAATAATAATTCATAAATTCTATTTGCACACATATAAATGAAATGTTAGAAGAACACCATGGCTAAATTATAAATCTAGGGTTTTCTTCCATCACAGATTACTCAGCTTCTTGAAAAGACAGGCCTAGATGAGCAGAAATATATTCCATAACACAATGAAGGTTCTGGGCTTGTAATCCCGTGCCAGTCATATTTATGCAGTCTTCCTTACTTTGAAATGTGCTACAAACATCAACAGTACTTAGGACTACATTGGCCACAAGTTGTTCGGAATGCTGAGCATTTGTAGAGCAGCAACTAGTTGTCTGTTTTTCTCTCTGTTTTCCCAAATGTGACGTACACATTTGTATGTCACATTTGGGAAAAGCAGAAACAGGACATATGTTTAATAGGGCGTGTTTATGTTAAATCTATATAAACATATTTGTATTGAAATTGGTACAAAAATGAAATAAAATGTACATGTCTCTGGATGAATAAAGATCTTTTTCATAAAACTTTTATCACAATAATAAAGTAATCTTACTCTGGTGTTCTAAAAGACAACTTGGGGCTTGTTAAGTAACTTCACAGAACGTTCTCTGCATGCTCTTTATAAGTCTAGGAAATAAAAATAACGTACAGTGCATGAGAAGAGAGAAAACTTGCATTGGGATGGAATGTGGTTAATGGAGAATTCATTGAACGCAAAGTGGGAGGGAGACCACAAACAGCAGGCAGTCCTAATCTTCAAGCCTCCAATCTTAGAAACGTCTAAGAACAAACTTAAGCAGTACTACTTTGAGTGTTTATTTCTTATCTAGGCACTTTATGTTTTCTGAAGTTACCTATTACTCTCAGCATGAGGCATGAAATGTGGTTGGTACCTGCATCTAAAGATATGCAATAATGCCAAAGGTTAGAAATAAATTGGGACTGGTGATAATAGATTCTTCACAAGCTTTTTATACATTGCCTCTGATTAAAATGAGGAAAAGTAAAATAAGCTCTTATGTAAGTGCATCTTATATTCTTCCTCTAAGAAAAAACAATGTACTTTGCCTATACTACTTTTTCTTTCAGTGGACTTGCAGTTCGTGGAAATGATTTTTTAGAAATGTGTGCATACAGTAAGTAAACCAAATATATAAACCAATATTAGTTTAGTTCTACTTTATGGAGAATCACTTAATATGAAAGTATTTCAGATACCCTACATGCATCATGAAAGGTTTAGAAATATTGAAGGGCTATTTTTAATCTTGAACTTGTTCTCATATAGTTTGGAAGTCAAAAGATACGTATTATCTTCCTATAGTATTCCAGTAAATGGAAATTTAAAAATTAGGAAATTGTGTTTAGCAATGTTGATTGTTTTTTGCCCATATATTATATAATAAATCTTTGTGATCTGTAGATTTTGAGACCAAATCACATTTGGTGTCATTCAGCAATATTTGATTAAACCACTAGGGGACCTGTTGGCACTAAATATTAGCAGGCCTTAGTTGGCAGTCTTAATTTCTATTACTTAAAACCTAACTTCATTCTTTTGGACTATGCTTTTCACAGGAAGGTTTCTATAATAAAAGCTTTTTAGTAATTTATTCCTGCAATTTTTGGTGACTTCCCCAAAGGAATTTCTTAGTGAGATTTGGATTTCATTGTGCTCTTTGGTCCTCCCGTTCCTTTTTTAAAAAATCAATCCATTTTGAACTTGGTTTAAAGTGGAGGGGGGAGGGTATACATTATAAACACCAAATTACATTAGATTCTCACATTTCCATGTAATTTCTTTCCATGCATTTTCTACAACACCTTTTCTTCCCTAAAGACTGTTCTGGCATTTCTATTGCATTTTGAGCTCTGGAAGAAATCATAAATGTGATAAGGCCTTCTCATCATTAAGATTTTTTTAAATTATCTAACACAATTCTTACTTTGTTTTGTATTTTTCTATAAAGCTTTCCTCCTCTAAAATAATACATAGATTTTTTTTTAAATCACTAAATATGCAACTCAATTCATGACTACCTGGAAGTAAGTCCCAATGAGAGAAGAATGTTAGGAAACATTAGATTACATGCTGAAAAAAAATGAGAATACAATTTAAAGGCAATTTAAACATGGGTAAATGCCAGCTAAGGTGACAGAAATATAAAAGCTTGCCAAAAATAAAATATCCTGGACATTTGAAAGAGTGAGGGGTTCTTGGTGGTCTCTGAGATTACTTGTTTTCTTGCAGACATTTCATTACCCTAACTAGGTAACCTCATCAGTAGCAAGGAGTGCTGTTTGCTGTCAGTTTATATTCTGGTGTCTTGCCTTTCTGTATGAACTGGGGCAGTCTTAGAGATTCTTTGGTTGGGCTGTTTACTGATGGCTCTTTGGCGGTTTCTTGATTGGGGTATTGTTGGTGTGAAAGAGTTGCAGAGAAATGATTCTCAAACTTGAAGTGCCACTATTAAAAAGGCCCTGTTTTAAATTGTGGGGCACATACCTCATCTTCCATTTTGAAATCTCTCTGAAACAAGTACTGAAATAAGGAACAATTTATATGGTAAAGTGATAAGTACAATTTCCTCAGCCTCAATCCAGACTATACTGATGATAGAGACTGGTATAGAATTAGAGGAGCTGTGCGCTTTGCACACTGGATGTTATGCAACAAAGACAGTTATATAAAGGGAAAAGATGTCAGCTTTTCCCAGGACACAAGGCTTTTCAAATATAGGCCATAAAATAAGAAACTCCACAAACCCTTCAGCATCCATTTGGCCTCTTACAAGTTTTTTTTATTTCAGATCAACAAAATGTTGCAGTAAGGCTGGCAATAAAACAGAAGATGCACACCAAGGCACAGTTTTTATTATTTGGAATCAGTCCTGCTATACAGGAAATACCCAGGTTAGATCACTGCAGAAGTTTTCCTTCATTAAAAATGACAATAGACACTTTCAGACAGATTCAGATTTCTGCAATAAATTTCATTCTTCAGTTTACAGACATTTTTTTAAACATACATCTGTCCCGTTGTATAGTTCTAAAAGGAAAAAATGGGAAGAGACAAAATCCACAAATCTTTAACTGTCCTTTATCTTTATTATATTATTAGACTATAAATATTAGACACATATATTCTAGAATATGGGTCTATGCATGATTATATGGTTATTTATATACACAATCTTTTTATGCAGCTTACAAAAATGATATGCAATTTGACTTTGGTAACATTGCATGTGTTGTCAAAGAATCTTGTTGCAAAGAGGTAATTATCTCTTGTACCCTAATAAAATCAGACCTAGCTGTATGCCAATATCATTCATGTGCTTTATCTTTTAAATCTATTCATTAGAAAATATAATATACATTTGATATATTTAATTAAGTAATTTTAAAATTTACCTCTATCATATACAAAATATAGCAATTCCAATACCATTGAATGAAAAGCTAACATATTCTTTACTGATTGAATTTGGAGATCTGAATCACTATCTATATCCTCTTTTTGTATTAGAGGTGAAATAATTATTTTAGATACCTTTTAGTAGACTTTGTATTGATTCAGAGGTACCAGATCAGCTTTCATTTACTCATTTGCATCTATAGTTACTATCACTGAATTCTTTGCTAAATTTCCAATAATTGTTTTATAACAATTATATAATTTCCAATAGTTGCTTTAAAACATAAAGTAGAGGGTTTCAGAAATGTATCTGTTTTATGTTAGATTATTTTAGTTTATTAATTGTTCTACAATATGTGAAGAAGCTTATAGATATTATCCTAACAAATTATGATACTATCCTGTCTTCCAATAAAATGCATTATCATATATATGTTATACTAGCAATTACATAAGTATGTTCCGTTGCAATATATAGAATCAGCTTACGTGTTATGGAACAGATTTCATTAGATTAGAACTTCTTTGCATTTGAAAGTAACAGTCTGGTTAATCTAGAAGCTACTATGCGGCAGTTGAAACATTGTCAATGATGCAATTTAGGTGCTTTCATAGTTTGGAAAAAGGAAGAGATCCCTTTTTCTCCTTAATTAAAATATGAACAACCCTGACCACAAAATATTTTCTAAAATGTTTAAATTTATTTTTAGATCTTGGATACAAAATGATTAATGAATTGGTTTTGTAATTACAGCATCTCTCTTTTAATGTTTGTATCATTCTTCAGAAAGAAATATCTTAGGGAGATTATTTATATTAATTTTGTGATGAAGCCAAATTGTTGTCATTCTTCTCTAAATCTCCTTTCCTATATAAGACAGACACTTCATGTTTATTTTTTTCTGTTAGTATATTTTTAATTTTTAGTTTATGCATTATCCCCTTTTTGGCGAAATTTCTAAAATGTTTCTTCTTGTCCTTCCCAAAAAATACTTCTCTTTATTGGAGATTCTGATCAGACATCCAGCAAATGAGTTGTTCTGTGCTTTGCACAAGTGTTGCCACAAAGTGCTGGTGACTAACAGGGCATTTGCAACATTGACATAGCAACCATAGTGGCTAAGGATGATTTTTCCTCCCCAGAATGTTTCATCAACTTTTGTAAAGTTGATAATTTACCAAATAAACAAAATCTATAATATAAAGTGCAGAGGGCAGATCTAAACCTAAATATTAGAACTGAGAGAGATTGTCTCAGAATGCATCTAAAAATTATATGGTAGATAAAAATTTTAGCTAAATTGAATACATGGCTCTTGTGAGACTTTTAAATAAGAGAACCGAGTCAATAAGGATTGAAGGAAAAACTGATTAAAACCAACAACGTGTCTATAGCCTATATTTTTCAACAGAGATTTGGTAGTTGTACTTGAGACTGGCTATAACACTGAATGGAATTCTTCATTACTCAAAACATATAACATTATACTTAAAAATTGCTATAATTTTCCCATAATATTCAATTAACAAGTTTAATTTATAAACAAATTATTTTACAGATATTTTCATCGTTTTTTAAAATTTAGTAGTGCCCATTGTATAATCTAGCCACTTTACTGCAGTGCAGTTTTTAAAAAATCCAGCTACAAGCTATTGTTCTTAGATCATTTAGAAATCAATTGATTATCAAAGTATATCACAATCCTCCTTTAAAGTGGTGTAAAGCTAAAATTATATTTTATTTATTTGTTGACTTTTTTAACGGTGATAATGTGACACTTTATACAACTTGCTTTCTTGTCTTGCTTTCTTGTGTGCCTCTTTTATATCCATTTAGTTTTTAATTTTATATGTATAATTTCAAGATGAAAGCAGTTCCTTACCTTTAGTAAAGGCATACTCTATATTCCTGTCAGAATAATAATAATAATAACATTATTGTTAAATTTTGACAGGAATATTTCTGATGCATGAAAATATATTTGCTGCATAAATACAGTTATGGTTATGTAATGCCAACATATGAACTATTCTTAATAAATACCCAATATAACTTTTTGAATACTGCTATTATCTATATCTTCCTTACTTGTGGGAAGCAAAATCTTACCACATTTTTGGGTTTATTGTTTTTCCTATTTCCAGCATGCAAGTAGAAATAATATACTAAACATTTGAATTTCTGTAGTTGAAGTAACACAGAACATTTAATGCTGTTTATATCCAAATAAATTTGAAAATCGTGGCCTATTATAAATCTTCTAATTTGAGTATCAAAAAATAGCCTTGTGGTACATTGTTTGCTAAGTCTTAACTTATACCCATAGATGGCAGTCTGATTTCATTATAGAAAACTTGGACTCTTTAGTTCAAAGTGTACACAAGGCATGAGGGAAAACTATGCTGATTATCTGTAGGATGCATGTACTGTATATGTTTAGATTGGAGGCGAATGAACAGGTTCTGTGTTTATGAAAAATACAAGAAGTTAAGTGACAGCTTATAATTATCTTCATTAATGAATGTGGATAAAATGCTCCTTCATAAAACTTACTGTGGACCTTTAAATGTTTAGTGGGAGAGACTGAAATGCGGTGATGGAATTAAAAGGTATATATTAAAAGGATAAATCACTGAAAATGAGGACTCCCAATTCTTATAGTGATACTACTTGGATGCATAATTTTTCATCATTTTATGTGATGTCCCAAAAAATAAAAATATTGCAAAGCACTCTTGTGCAATGTTTTCCTATCTTTTCCTAAATATTCACTTACATAAATTATGTTATTTTTTTTAATTCAGTTCTCTGTGGACATTATTTTTTGGTGCTTCCATAGGAGACAAAAGAGCTAGGGCAGCATGTTGAATTAGCCAATTTAAGAGTGCTTGGGGAAAAACACCTTTGGTGAGATTAGGGCCTTTGTGCTTTAGATTATCTATCTATCTAATCTATCTATCTATCTATCTATCTATCTATCTATCTATCTATCTATCTATCTATCTATCTATCTATCTATCTAGTGTGTGTGTGTGAATATAAATATAAAACACAAAGTGCAAAGATTAAAGGAAAAAGGGAAAGGGATAAAAAGATAAAGTGAAAGAGTGACCAAAAATACATGTTATACACACGCACGCACGCACGCGCACACACACACACACACACACACACACACACACACACACACACACACATATATATATATATATATATATATATATATATATATATATATAATTTTTTTAACCTCTGGCTTTCTTCAATACAGACAATAAAATACAACAAACTCCTCGAAGTTTAAATAAATAACATCAATATTTTAAAACCTTTAAAATACAAATAATCAAGGTTAATAATAAATAATATTCATACATTCTTAATTTAAATTTAATCTAGTACATATATAAACTATATATAAATATATGGTTTATCAACTGTATATAAATCATAACCATATACTTAACAATTCAAAATATTTCTTTAACTAAATTTGATCTAATTCTCAATCCCAGAGTCAAAAATCCATTTTTCTCCTTTTCTTGTAGAAAATCTAACAATGGTTTTCCAAGCCTCAAGAAATTTAGCCAGGTTACTGTGTCGAATCAATGGGATCACTTTGATCATCTCAGCCAGTTCCATTAGTTTCAAGATCTATTCTTGCACTATGGGTATTTCATTCGTTCGTTCTTTTATTAGTTTGTTCATTCAGTTTCTATAGCCAGCCAGCTTGCTCAATGATTCTGGTTGGTTTACAATTCAAAAAACACAATTACAATTAAAATATTAAAAGCATTTTAAAACAATAAAAAAGATGTTCCTCTTTCCATCTTTGTATATATAATATCTTTGCAGCAGATGTCAAGCATAAAAACAAAGTTCTATGTTTTCTTTCCCCTGTTTACCTGTCAACCCTAGCATCCCCACAAGTATTCTCTCATTGAATCATAGAACTAGGTAACTGGCCAATCTTCACTTTTCCCAATGCTGGTAGTCCTTTGTTTAGCAACTGTCTCATTTAGTGACTGTTTGCAGTTATGACAGTGATAAAAAAGTAACTTTATGATCAAAGCTCACATTTATGACCTTCACAGGTCTATAAAGCAAAGGAAAGATCGTAATAAGCACAGTCACAGTTTCACTTAGCAACTGCTTCATTTAATCAGTGAGTTGCTTTCCCCAATTGTGGTCACTAAACTAAGAGTACCTGTAACAGAACAGCATTCTACCCACTTCTATGCAGTAACAATAGCACTAGCACTTAGACTTATATACTATTCCATAGTTGTTTACAGCACTCTCTGAGGGGTTTACAAATATCAGCATATTATCCCCAACAATCTGGGTCATAATTTTACTGTCCTTGGAAGGATGGAAGGCTGAGTCGACCTTGAGCCCTGGCGGGATCAAACTCCAGGCTGTCAGCAGAATGCTGCGTTCTAACCACTGCACCATCACGGCTCCGTGCATCATGATGTCAGACACCTCATGCATCTGACTAGATGTGTTTTGGAAAGATTGGCATATTCAATAAGCTGATCTATTATTTTTTGTCCCCTCCACACACACACTCCTTATGGAAGAAGAACAGCATAAATAAGATATACAAGTCTCCTACTTTGCATACCGAGGACATGCAGGGTTGAAAGAAGGTGCTTGTACTTCATCATCTACTACACTGATCAGCCTTTTAATACACATGACATGCAAACTACTATGTTAGTTTGATTAATATGCTACATGCTTGGTAATACACTCAGTGTGTTAGGTATTACATAAAACGTACAAATTCCATTGCCAATCAAGAATGCCAGTATAGGTAATCCTTGATTTATGACCAAACCTGAGCCCAAAATGTTGCTAAGCAAGACAGTTGCAATACAGGTAGTCAACATTATGATGCTTACTGCTCTTGCTTGCTTCCTGCCCTTTCCCATGAGTTTTGCTCCATTTGACGACCTTTCTTGCCATACTTATTAAGCGCATCACTGCAGTTGCTAAGTTAGTAACATGGTTATTAAGTGAATCTGCTTCCCCATTGACCTTGCTTGTCAGAAGGTCAGAAAAGATGATCCCAAGGCCCAGGGACACTGCAAGTATCATAAATATGAGCCAGTTGCCAGTCTGAATTTTGACCATATTGTAAGTTGAGGGCTATCTCTGTAGAAAGGGCAGAAGTGAGCAGAAAGGACAGGAAGTAAGCAAGTATAGTGAGCATAGTAATGTTGAAAGAAAGTAAAAAAAAATGATATGAACATTGTGTCTTCGTAAGATCTTTGCCAAAAAAATGAAAATAGGAAGCAGATGACTTGAAAGACAGTAGTATAGAAAAGGCTATTTTAAAATAAAGACATGACAATCAGAGGACAGAGAAAGGGTGAAAAACCTAAGAGGAAGAAAGGGAAATATCCACAATTTGTATTTAAAATTAGAGATTGCACCCACTTAAATGAAAATAATAAGAATTTGAAGATGCTTCAAAGTGCCAATGAAAATATTAACAAAAAGAGAGAAAAAAAAGATAGGAAAGATTAACGCTAGTGGTTGTCATCTTTCTTCATTGTTCAGAAAGCATTTGCTTTTGGTTTTCCTTACCATCTACTCTTACGGTGTGTAAAGGTGTATTCTACATGAATGTTCCAAGAACATCAGTAGAACAAATGTTACAGTCATGATACCAAAGCATTCCCATACACTTTTATTAAAGATACCTAGAATTTGATTATAAGTACTGTGCTTTCTTCTTTAGATATGCAATTGAAAATGAAATTTTATGGCGATTGGGTGAAAGTGTCTATTGCTTTATATGTTAAAACCCCAGCCAACAAAAGAGAATAATAATAATTTTGAGGAAAATGTAAGAGACATGTATTTGTTTTAGTTTTCCTAGAGATTCTATTTTAATGAAGTTTTCATACAGATTTCCTTTTTGCTATATAAACAAACACTAAAATTAGATACAAAAGTGAAACCTGTTCATTTTCATATAATCAGTAGTGTTAGAATTGTAGGATATTTTTTGAAGGCCCAAAACACAGTGAGAAAATAAAATATTAAAATTATTTAACTGTTCAAAATATATCCCTTTGTGCTGTTATAAGCAATAGAAACAAAGTATATAGAACTAAGATCCAGAGTCAAGTTGTTGGTTAAGTACAACTGAACCATAGATAAACCTGACCTGGTAATATGAGCTTTGCAGTTTTAAAAGTGAAAGATGAATAGTTAATTATGATTTTATTCTTCACCAGCTTAATCCTAACACTTTTTGTTATAGGCAGAATAATGAAGTCATTTATATACTTGATTTATAAATGACCCATTCTTCCAAAAAAGTTATTTGATTCATTTGTAAGGCTGTTAAACAACTTAAATTAAGAAATAGACACAACACAAAAATGGAGAGTTTTCTCTTAATTATTTGTGGCAACCATGTTCTATTAAATGTATGTGAATGTTTGTTTATAAGTTATATATTAAGGTACAGTCAAGGCATCTATACTTGCAATTATTTTATTTATAAATACAATACTAAATACATTTAAAGGAAATTATATATTGTATTCAGCCAAGTACAATTTATGCCTTAACATAAGCAGAATTGTTCTGTAAGATAATGTTCTGTAAGGTACCAATTATGCATGTTGCATAAAAATAGGTTTTGTAACAGGAAATTCTGAATTAGCATGGGCTCAAATGTACGTTAATATCCTGGTACGACTGCTTATTTATAAATTGTTGCAGAATTTAAAATGTACATTTATAGTTTTGATAGGCAATGGAAAGCTGCTTAAATTCTGAAGGACATAAGTTTTGGGTGCTTACCATTTTATTTGCATCTTAAGCTGATGCTGAGTATCTTGAAGCTTTTCAAGTCCTTATTGATGCAATATATGAATTCTAAGTATTTCTATGAAAAAGCAAAGGTGACAGTAGATTTTCTACTAAGGTGCCTATGGCTTTATGCTTCTTGATGTAATTTCCCCGTCTTTGGAAAAAAAATGCATACTGTTATATAGTTGACATGTTCTGCAGGATCGAGTTGTACCATACAAAGCATCATAGTTGAGGGCATATTCCTGCCTAGCTAAAAGAGACCTAATTTCATGTTCACTGTTACATAATGAAATATAGACAATCATGAAATAGCACGAACAGGAATCCTGTTTAAATGTAGCCATTTGCTTCACTTCCCAAATTAAAAACATATTGTAGGGGGATTTTTTGAAAAAATAACAAAACTGATTTAAATTTAAAATAGGTAAAACTGCCCTTGGCTTCCTTATACTGGAAAATCTATAAAGGCTGGGATTCTCTTAATTTACACTGAGTTGAGCATTACTCCTTTAGAATAGAAGTATTCTGGAAATATCAGACATAGCTCAACAAATTGCCAGATTCACTAGGATACATTTCTTCTTATTTATTATTTTTTTGATCCACATGTCCTGCACAGAATTAATTACTAAAATTTTAACTGCTGTTCATTGGAACATTTGAAATTGAATATGTGACATGTTGTAATTTTCCTTTTTTCTTCTTTTTTGATCATATACATTTTAAAAAAATCATGTTCTTCAGTTACTGATAAATGAGAGATATATATCCATAAAGTCAATATGTTTATAGCTGTGTATGTTACAATGTATTAAATTCAAGTTTATGGTAAAAAATAACACAACTGTATCATATCCATATGCACCCCAGTATTTAGTCTCAAAAATTGGTAACAATTTAAACCCTTACATTGATTTGCTTTTATATTAGCTTCTTTCTATTATGTAAAATAGTATATTAGCTTCTTTCTATTATGTACAATAGTACATGCTTTGAAAAACCTTCTAAAAAATTAGTTGTACCTAATTTTTATGCATGCTTTAGCTTTAATCGAAACTCATTTTTTAAAAATACTTTAAAGTACGGTTGTTCATACCATTAAATAAACTCCTGTTTTTTTCAAAAACATTTAAAACTATGGTGTTTTAATATATTTGCTATGTATATATAAATTAAAATAAGAAACCTGGAAATTGTGATGATAAATTTTAGATTGTTATAGTTTAAACTATAGTTTATAGATTAGAATTGATAAGGAAACATAATTATGGAGGAGAAAATATCTAATTGGGCTAAATAGCATTCAAGAGTTAAAGCATGTTTAAAGGATAACAGCTCTGTATTTTAACAATGAAAAATAAATATATACAAAAATGTTTTTAATTTTTGTTACGTTATCAGTCTCTGAAATTGTGAAAATTTTATTTCACATAAGAAAAATAGATCTTGCAACAATTTATAAATCATATCTCTCTGAATTGTGTTTAAACAGTTTTTTTTCTTGAAATTTGCCAAAGCTGATTCATACATCATTGGATAAATATAGAAAAATCATATTCTTTCCTACTGAAAAGGTGAAACAAGGACAAGACCGGAAATATTTGTGCAATATGGGCTGTCAGATTTTTTAGTTTAAAGGGCTTTTCTTATTTTAAAGGTTTGTTTCTTATTCCAGAACATTTTATTTCCATTAACATAATCCTAATATCCATTTGAGTTTCATATAAATTCAGACATTTCTCTTTAGAGGTCTGTTGTGCTTTTGAAATGTTGATCTGACAATTTAATTAAAATAAAATTTACAACAATTGTATCCAGGATTGAACAAAAAATATCTACCAGCCTTTAGCTCCTATTGCAACTGTACACATGCCTCACTATTCTAGTTTAATTTTCCTCCCTATTTTCTAATTGCGATTGCTGACATACCAACACACTAAACAATAGCATCAACAATTAACGCTAACGTTCTTTTATACTTGCTGCTAGACCTGGGAATTCACTCTCAGATGCGTTAGTTCATTATAAAATTTCCCAGCCAAATATTGTTCTCACTTAATTCTTTCTATGTAGACACAGTGAGACTAAAAACACATTGTTGTCATGATGGGCAAGCTTGAACATGTAATACTTTTGGCTATAATCTCTATAAATCTACTTCAGCTGTGCCCATAATTTTAGCTATGTCAGTCATAATTTTGATATCAAATGGATGACCTTAATTGTATATCACAAACAATGTTTGACTCCTCGCTTCAAGCTAGGGGTAGTGTGTAGTAAGGTTGTTCTCCAGAATCATCTTTGTCATATTGAAATGGTGCAATACGGGTTTTGGGTTTCTTATCACCATTGCATCTTTTTTTCTTTCACCACAGTATCTTACTTTAAATTGCAGTTCTTTGGGAACCATAACGTTTTTCCTAAAATACAACAGTTATTGGATGGCTAAATTGAGATAATTTATTTTCTTCAACAGATTTTTTTTTCAATTGAGAATATTTTTGTGAGCTCAATTTGTTCCAGGAGTTTGTATTAAGGACAATTATATTCACTTGGTGCAATAAATAAATGGAGCTCCTATAACAAATTGTAGTTTGAATATTAAACAAAGTATATAGATTTCTTTCAAAAATATTCCAGGTTGAAATCCCAAACCTCACTTTTAATGTTTCTTCTAATGCTTCCTTTCCAGCTTGCCAAATAACATAAAGCTAGTGCTCATCATCCTTTTTTAAAATTTCAACAAGCTTCTACATTTTTAAAAGTCAAGAATGAAACTGATGATAGAAAGTGAATAGTTTTAATCTGCGTATGCATACGCAGATAAAATTGTTCTAATAGATTGTGGATACCACCTTAGAAGAAATAATCTTCATAAGAGTGAACAGCAAATTGAAATAAAATTATTTGATAGGTCTGCTACCCCAATTATTGAATGGCTTCAAGATTTCCAGGGTGCATCGAGAAGTTACTACAAAGTAAAGTAATAATGAGAATCCTGGATTCCCTATTTCTTTTGTGTTTAGTCTAAAAAAATGGTGTGCTTTAGTTTCTTGAAATTTATTTTAACATGGTAAAGCAAATATTATTGGGAATATATAAAACTGCAGTTTTGAATGCAGTCCATTTGATTAAGTTAGTTTATTTAAAACGTTATTCTGAGATACACGAATAAATAGAATTTATAAAATTAACAAGAGAAGGAAAAAAAACATAATTTTAGAAGAGAGACATTTTCTGTTTCCTTTCTCATAGTTTCCTCTGATCTATTTTATGTGTCTTCCATATCAGTCTGCTAGTCCTATGCAAATTTATATAGATCTAGTTCCCAAGTGAAATTAGTTCCTATGTTAAGTTTGTAAGAAGAATTTAAATAACATTTTTATAAACTGCATGAAAATGATATGAAATCTTACACTGCAAATAAGATCAACTTTTAAAAAACATTTTATCAGCAAATATAAAAAGTAGATGGTTCAGAATTCTGAATTTTACAGTGCAAATGTGTGCAAATAACATAGCTGTGTTGTAAATTTTTGTTTTTACTGTAGGATTGCTCTCCTTGCAGTACTGTGTGGTGCATTGAGGCTGTAATCTTATACCAATTTACTTAGAAGAAAGAGTCCCTGAATTAGCTACTTTTGAGTAATTGTACTATATATGGAAATGCACTTATAGTACAAAACATATAACCTATCAACATAAATAAAATTGTAGCACATTTGAATCTATAAAAAATTTTCATATATTAAATTGCATGTGTTCAGTTTTATAACAGAAAATTAATACTGCATCTACCTATGTACATTCTATTAGCTGAGAGGGCCATAAGAATCAAAGTCATAGTAGCTATTGTATAGGATAAACTATTATAAATGCGTGCTCATTTTTATCATTTGATCAACTATTCTGAATATCTTGCACCATATATGCACCTTAATGGAATTTGCTGTTCTTCGTCTCACACTCACCAATAGTGTGGTTTGGTTAAAAAAGGTTTGTTCTATTTAAAGAGAGAGGGCAGCAGAAACTAGCCAATTATGAAAGGCCATAAGAAAAACTAATTTTAATTAAGCTTTCCCCAAGCTTTCTTAATTTATAAGAGATACTGTAATAGTTCTGAAGGGCATCAAACTGGAGAAGGTGGAACAAATGATCCAGGCAAATCCAAATTATTTTGCCTTCCCTTGTGTTTCTTGTCAAGGAATTCAATATCGTAAGTGATAAGATATTGAGAAACACTGTCTGTGGCCTGCCCCCCCCCCCCCAAATAAGGTACATGTTACTATAAGCAGGGCCACTGCCACTGGGCAGCTATCAGCAAATGCTGATTGTTGCCACAATGATGGCCTGTGTTTAGTTAGATTCACTTTGTCTTTTTCCAAAGTCACTTTGGGGATTGCTTCTGGTACTCCCTCAGGAAATCAAGGTACAAGGTACAAATCAAGATTGGTAGATAGAGAAATGCAGTACAGGAGCAGTCTGGTTCAAGGTCTCAGTCATCCACCTATTCCAGGCTGCTACCAAAGCCTTATCTGAAGGGCCCAACAGATTTTCGGGGGGGAAACCCGAAGTCTCTCTGGAGCCCCAAGAGGTCCATCAATCACCCAATGTGGCAAATCTAAAGAGCTCTGTCTCATTTCATCATTATCAGAAGAACAAAGTAAATCTATAAGGGGCTAAACTATATGAATAATCCCGATATCCTGATTTTGGCATTGTGCAACGATGCCTCCAAATAAACCAAGAGAAGAGCACAAGTAGATTAACCACATCAGTGTCTTTTTTTTAAAAAAATGCTCTGAACTATTTATATAAATTTAAAATACAGGTGTACACATGCAACCAGTACACCACCAATTTGTGTATTTTGAAAAAACAAGGTGCAATCTAAGACTATTTCTGGAAAAAAATTTCTCCCAAAACTTAAGTTTAAAAAGATGTACATAAAAACTTCATTTGTTGTCCCTTTTCCCATAATATATTTCTAACTTACTAGTGCATGATCTTTTCTGCAGTTGTGAAAAAAATGAGTGTGGCCAAAGTAGCTGGGGATATAACTGGAATAAAAACCACATTTTTCTATACCCATAAAGATGATTTCTTCTGCATCATTTATTTACCCTCTGGTCTGCAAATTTCTAAGTTTAATTCAATCTTTTATTGAAAATCTGTAGTGGAGACCATAGAAAAATATATAATCCCAACCTATGCTACTATAATGTAATGTAATGTTGGTGGCAAATTGGGAAGCAATCTGCCGAAAAATATCTAGATGGAGTTCGTGTGACTTATGGGTAGCATATTTGAGATCTATAAACTTAGAAACAGGCAACAGTTTAGAAACTCATCTTGCACCAAACAAGAAAGGGAGCAAAATGTAATCGAATCAGAGTGGCATGAACAATTTCAGAAATAAGAATTGCCTAATCTTTTATGTTCTAGAGCAATCTGTCCAAGAGTCAACTTTTCCTAGGGAGCACAGGAGATGCCTTTATGTCCATGAAACTGACTTGAGGATCAGAGAAGAGAGGAAACACAGCATTCAAAAATCTCTTAATTGTGCAGAAGCCCATCAAGTCTTCCATTTCCTTGTAGGCAGATTTAGTTGACAAATATTGACACTTTTGGAGCTTTGAAGAAAGAACAATGACCACATCTCCAATTTTCTCAGATAAAACTACACATAAAATATTGAATTGATTCTTCAGCAGTTGTGAGCAGGTGACAAAGGTAGACAGGCTGGAGTGGCCTCCTTTTAGCTGCAGTTTGGACCACACACTCCTCCAGAGGAGCCAATCTGTAACGTTAAAAGGGAGCTGAACTGGAAATACCAAGCAGCCATGAAGGGAAGGGTCCCTAGGAGGCATGACTCTTTAAAAAAAAAAAACCCCAAGGAACATTTTAAACCTTCCCTTAGGCAGCTCATAGTTGACTTTTAATTATTTAGCAGACCACCTAAACTGACAATAACTTTGGCATCAATATATGAGGAACAGCCACAAAAGAACAAAACTTGTATCTTTTAAAACAATCTCTAATATACTGCATGCAGATGGGCTTTTCTTGGTCAGAAAGCAGGCATGTCTTGGTGAGGCAGCAGGGTTGCTCTTGTACAAAGGTAGCTATTGTAGACCCAAGCGATAAATAAAGAAACACTGCTCTCCCTTTAAGCCTCTGTTTCCCCCTTTCTTACATTTAATGTGTCCCAGAACACTGGGGCCAAAGAGAAGAACCTTGTTTTGTATTGGGCCTCTCCGTTCTCTCTGCGTGTGCACACACACACACATTTGCAGGCCGGCATTCTTTTTTGCCTTTTAATGCTTTCAGTGTTATAGGACACTAGAAGGTTTGTGAAGCCCTTGGTGTGTTTGAAACACTTTGTGCCTTCGCTGTTTCCCCCCAATAAAGTAAACAATGTTGTTTTGCTACCAAAAAGAGTAAACAATTTTTTGGCAGCTCAAGATGAGGCAGTAGCAGCTCCTTGGTGCTAGGGAAGTGGGTGCACCTGGTCCATGGCCTTGAATAGCTGCTGAGAATTTTCTCACACTCTGCCAGTGAACCCTCCACTTCATTTAGCAGCCCCTTGACAAGGCTGGCCTCTGTTCCCCAGGCAAAAGGGGCTGATGGGGGATTCTGAAAGAATCGGCCACTTGGATGAGTTCAGGACTGGTGAGAACAAGCAAAAGAATACAGTTTAAATGGCAAAGGGAAAGGCAGCCTTGTGCCAAGTATGAGCCCTGTGGTTGCAAGCTCCAGAAATCACTTCTGATGCTCTTCAGAAAATCCATGACTCTTGACAAGGGATCGCTTTGTTTTTAATTGAAGGCATAGGTGCTTCCAAAATGAAACCTATTTTTTTCCCCCGTAAATACTTATCTAGGTAACTCCTAAGAACCTCATCTTGTGGCGGGATCTCAACCGCAGTATGTCACAGGCCAAAAGCATAATTCCTGAATGTAGACAATTGGCAGTGGACAATTTTTAGAAGTGATGCTAATTTCCTTTTACAGTATGCAAGCACTGAAAATGAGGAAAAGCTTGGGCCTAAAAAAGATGATCAGACAATTGATAAAATATCAACTATACTAAACAGCTAGCTCAAATTCTGGGAATTGTAATTTGATCATAATTGCAGCTCTAAGTCAAAGCTGTTTTTGTATCCACTCTTTAAATTGTCAACAATGACCCACTGTTCTAATTTTTTTACATTTTTGTAGAAGGTAAACTATATGCTCTATTAAAACCACAATTCTTTATTTCTTTCTGATCACAGTATAGATTGAAGTTCATACTATTACAGAACAACCGGTGATACAAGGACAAGATGGAAATTGCTGACTTAAATTGTTAAAAATAAGCCACAAGCAAGATCTCTCACACCCCAAAATTATTCTGTGCATTTAATTTTAGCAGGGCTTGCTCCTGATCAATCTTTTTGTACTGGATAATCCAGTCTTACTAGATTTTTTTTTTTCATTTGTGGAAGAATCTGAATTTAGATTTCCAACAGCAACATTCAACAGTTAATTCTTCAACCTGCAGTCCCCAACATCATTGTCCCAATGCTCTAAATACTATCCAGTTCTCCGGAATCATGTAACGGGAGTATTGGGGTCAAAGGCTAAAGTACAACAATGAGAAACTGCTGTTTTGCTTTCTTCCTCTGGTGCCAGAGAATACACTGTTTAGACCACGAATCCTTTTGAAGGAATAAAGTCGCAGTGGAAGGGCTAGAAAACAAGATCTATTCTAAAAGGAAATTGCTAAGTACCTGCTAGGCTAAAAACCAATAAGATATACCACACATCTATCAAGAATATTAGATATCTGGTAAGCATCAGTAAATGTATGTACCTATACTACTGCAGAGGCAGTGGAGAAAACTATCAAAGAATTCTGTATAGAGTACAATTTTTGTACATTATATAAAACAAATACATAGGAGGTAGATTAATAGGGGTTTGGGAAGTGTTTTTTTTTTTTGGCTTATTGTCATTAATGCTTATATTGCTTTCAGGAATATAAGCATTGCCTTTACATGCAAACTTCATTGAATTGACAACAGTGGAACCAAATCAATTGCATAATAGGATACAAAAGATGAAGCCAAATACTTTTGGGACAGATTATTGACAAACCATTAATTATTGGTGTTGAGTATGTAGGTTAAATTTAGAGAATTACAGACAGCAGATGTGCCATTAATGTATGACCTAGAAAATACGCAATAAGAATATAAGATCAATGTTAAAAATAAGGTCCCATATGGTTAACGTATGTGAAAGAGCAACTGAAAGGCTATGGGAAAAGATAAGAAACACTGAACATACTACCAAACCAAACCAACATTTTAAAAAGAAAAAAAAAACATCTTAGTGACTGGCAGAACAAGCCAGCATGACAGTGAGGGAAAAACAAAGCTCTGGACAATGACTGTAAACTCCCAATGTCCAACAACAAAGGCTAAAGCATCTTCAGCAAGAATGCAGAGGAATGTAACAATAGAAAAAGTGAAAGATCTTTTTAAGAAGGTCAGAAGAATCGTAGGAAAAATTAACACCTATGTAAGGAATACTTAAAAGAGTAATTCTGGAAGAGATCTAATGGAGGCAAATTATTTTAAAAGAAGATGTAAAAAAACCCATTATAAACAGGATTATAAAATGAAAGATTTTGGAACCATCCCTAATAAAAAGTGAGGAATAGAGTTGCTGTCAAATATGGAAGCATCCAGAATAGATATGAAAATATTTAAATATTTAAGCCCGTAGAGTAACATCTATATAACACTTAACAGAGAGCAGGCAACAGAATTTCATTTTTAATGTGTGCCAGAGTGCCCAAAGAAAAAAATGACAATAAAAGTTATCTTACAACAAATGTGAACAAAGTTGTGTAATAATCTAGCTTTTTGACGTAACTCCATTTATTTAATTTTGGCCATGCTTGTAAGTGGAATGTTGTTTAAGATTTACAAAGAATAGTAGAACCATACAGAAATAACACCTGAAAAGAAATCAGGCTTTGGAAAAGGCAGAGAGGCATGCCTTCAGAAATAAAGGCATTACAAGGAGGAGGTTTATGTTTATTGAGAGCCCTTTGACAAACAGCATCTGCATGGGTGGATCAAAGACAAGATGGTAGTTACAACATTACAATTAAAGCCTCACCACTTTTGTAGGACAATAATACCCCCAGAATAGCGAGGTTTTAACTGTGTGACTTTGACCACCATCTTGTCTGTTTTGACAGATTTCCTCTGCCCCTGGATGCTACAGCACTTGAACTGTTTGAATCACGTTAGCATGTATGTTAAGGTTGGTGACTGTGACAGAACACCTGATTATTCTTCTGGGGAATCTTTACAATGAGCAAGAAGCCTCCATAAAAATTTAATCTGGACAAAAACAGAACACTTTAGAATATGAAAGGGAGCGAGACAAAGATGCTTTTTGGCCTTATAATCTGCTAAATCAACTCAGTGAGTATACAGCATGAGCGCTAGTAGAGATGAGAGCTAGTAGGGGTGAGTGTTTCAGCTGGTTAGATGTCTCTATGAGTGACTGTGCAAGCAGAGACAGCCAGCAGTGGAATTGCCAGGGAGGAGATGGTTGAGGTTGACAAATTTCTCCAGAGGAAAGAGAAATTAGGGGATCACCCACACAAGCTCTGGAAGAACTGCGTCTCTCAAGGAGGCTGCAGGACATTAGTTTCTTATGGTCAATCGTGAGTCAAGTGGTTTGGGAGTTAAGGGATTTACAATGTGTCCTAAATTGCGGGGCAGCCTTTATAGTCTTTTGACCTTGCAAATGCCTCACCTTCTTAATCACTATACAATTTAATTGCTTTACAACATAAGAGAGATATTCCAAATAGCATTGAAGATCAAAGACCCCGTGAGTGCCTTCTTTTTGAAATTTAAGAAGAGAAAAAATAAAACCCTGCTATCTTAGAGGATTTTAATTTAAAAAGCAAAACGCTTAACAAGATTATGATATAAGAAAGTTTTACATGGACAAGGGGGACAATGTTTTTTTTAGAAAAATAAAATAATAAAAACCAACAAATTGGATCTTTATGGAAATATTGATGGTTTATTTTTAAGGATAGTAATAATGGATGGATTTTACAAAACAAGAAGATTATGAACTTCTTGTTATGAAGAGTTATGAAGAGTAATGTGAACTGGACTGTATGACTGAATATGGAGAGACAATTAGGACTAAATTGTTAAATATAGGAAGAACAAAACAGAAAAAAGAAGCCTGCCTTTTACTTTTTCTGTAATAATTAACATACTTTTACTTTCTTACCATGGCAACCACAAGGAAAACTGTCAAATTGGGAGAAGGACATGGGGATCATTGGAACAACTTACAGATAAGGCCATTTTGTCGGATTTATTGCAGAAATTGTTTGAACAATTTGGTAAAAAGGTAAAAGAAGAAAGATTTTCTGGAAAAAAGATCAGAAAAAAGTTAAGAAAACTGAAAAATCTATAGGACTTTGGCTACAGATTTCAAACAAATTATTGACAAAGTGGAAGTTTGGGGAAGTAGGATAGAAGTTATAAAGAGAATTGGAGAAGGATTCAGACAGTTTGGCATTATTAGAACAGAGAAAAAATTGCTTAAGATTTAGAACAATTCTAGAAGAACATGCAGAGCATATCAGAGAAAAGATTGCCAAATCTCTGTTGATTTCCTGAATTGGCATTGGGACGTTATACTAAAGTCAAGAAATATTATTTTGCAGAATGGAAAGATTCCTGATAGTTGGAAAGAGATTATAACATTATCTAATGAAGGACAAGAAATTATCAAGCAATGTTTTTATTGGATAATGATTTCAAACTCTTTTGGCTGAAAGACGAAAAATAATTTTACAAGATTTTATTAATGAAGATTAATGCAGGTTTTTAATTAAAAGGCAATTACAAGGTAATGTTAGAAATGTTAATATTCTGCAATAGTAGGAGCAACATAATGAGAAATAATCTGCATTGATAGATGCAGAGAAGGCGTTTGACAATTTGAATTGGATTTATTTTTTTGTTTAGAATTCTGGAACATATGAACCTTGGAAATAATGTTATTAGGTGGATATGGTCAATTTATGCTTCTCAAAAAGCAGAAATAATTGTTAATAGAAAACTAATAAAACAATGTTAGATTAAAAAAGGGATAAGACCAGGATGTCCGCTGTCTGCATTTTTGTTCATTTTGTTCGTGAGGTATTAAATAGTCATAAGACAGAAAATTATGGGAGTTAAGATTTAAAAAGAATGTGTTCATTGAAGACATTTGCAGATGATTTTTGATAAGATCCACTCAATGGACTAGAAATGGAAAAATTAAGGGGGGTTGGTACATTAGCAGGTTTCAAGATTAATAATCAGAAGACAGATGTTGACAAAAATATGAAATTAGAAGATAAAATAGAACTGATGGAGAAAACTGATTTTAAGATTTGAGAAAAAAGTAAAATACTTGGTTATTACTATGCTAAATATGAATTGTATGTTACTTCAAAATAATAGTATTAAGACATTGTGTGAAAAAGATATATTAAGATAGAAGAAAGAAGAAATTACAATTGTTACTGTTGTAACGAATTTCTGTGATAAAAATGTATGTTTTGCCTAGAATTTATTTCAGGCCATACTAGTTTTGGCAACTGATGCATTATTTAAACAGTGGCAAATGTGGGGAAAAAACACAAGTTAAAATGCAAAGTGTTACAAGATGCAAAGGAAAGGAGGCTTGGTTTTCCTGAATTTGAAATTGTACTCGTTGTTGATTTGTCTGAATGAAAGAATGAATATTGCTGAGAAATACGATACTTTTACAGTTAAAAGGTCACAGCCTAAAGTTTGGATGAAACGAACATTTATGCAATGATAAAGTTAAAATTTATGTGGACAGTAAAAATCATATTATTAGAGATGTCATCTTGACAATATGGAATAGATATAAACCAAAGTTGTGTCTGAAAATACCTTTATGGATCTCAATTCAAGAAACATATAGTAGAAAAGTAAGGGCTAATAAAGATAAACGGTTGAATTACTGGAACCTATTTGAAGACAATCAAAGGGGGAATTTAAAATCAAATCAACAGAACAATTATCTGAAAGACTTAAAATTAATACAAAGACATTGTATGGAGCAAAGTAAGAATTGGAAATACAATTGTGTACTTATGATAAACTAATTACTAAAATGTACAATCTGTTGTTGAAATTTGAAACAGGAAGAACAGGTTGATCAATGTATGATAAAAGGGATTAAGAATTTTGGTTATAGTATACAAATGGATCAATAGGAAAATAAGTGGTTAAAGGGTTTGAAATTTATACCATATTATAATCTCAAAGAGAAATTTTATAAAATGATATACTGTTGCTACACGATATAAGAGAAATTTTCTAGTATGTGTAAAGGTGCTTCAAATACATGTTTGAAATGTGAACAACATGAAGGGACATTTTATCATTCATGTTGAGATACAATTTTTTTAAAAAAAATGGATTCAAATATATACCTTGATATAGAAGATTTTAAAGATAAAGATTCAATTAAAACCAGAACTTTTCCTTTTAGGACTAATGGATAAACAGATAGAAAAAAGCCATGGAAGATTATTTCAATCTATGATTATGAAAGCAAGATTACTATATACATAAAGATGGAAAGATTCAACACTACCCATTCTAGATAAATGCTTGGTGGAATTGTCAGATTTTACTGACATGGATGAATTGACATCTTTGATTATATAAAAGTTATTATCTATATTTATTGTTGATTGGAAGCTCCTTACTGAAAATAAATGGATTTGTGATCTGTGGTTTGGTTACATAGGATGTAGAAAGAAAAGTAATTATGATGTAAATTTAGAAAGAGATTAAAACATGTTTGTATTTATAATTGTGTGAAGAACATTAACCATTTCTTTATTTTAAAAAATTGTTTTTTGCACTATTTGCTTTTTCTTTTATTTATTTCTTTTGCTTTTTACATTCCTTATATTAGTATGTGTTACTTTTTAAATTCTTGTTTCAATTTTAATAAAATAATTTGCAAATTATGCAAAAAAGAGATGAGAGCTATTAGAAAAAATGGATATTGAATCAGTAACAGCTTGAGCTACTTAGAAAATCCCACTTTATTGGCCAAATATAAGGAAGGCTGAAAAGTGCTAATTATCAAAATAGAAATGTAAAGTGAACATCTGGGATAAGGTTAAATATTAAGAAGACCAAAGCAATGTCAATTTACAGTACATACAGTATTTAATACATTTACAGTTTATGGCAAATAAATGAAGGTAGTACACAATTTTATTTTCTTGGGCTCAAAAGCTGAACAGTGCATGAAAGATCAAAACAGTTGATGCAGTAGTCTTTGCAGTATAATTTACAGCCATGAAAGGATGAAATATTAAAAAGTGAATATGCTTCCCAGTTTAAATTATATTCTGAGAATAATTCTAATTGACATATCTAGAAAATATTTTCAGAAAATAAATTCTTTGTTTAGAAAATTTCTATGGGGTTCTTTAATGCCAATATAGAAAATGCTATTACCAATGAATGAGGGAGGATTCTGAATCTGGAGTTATATCATGAAGCTTACTAACCTACTGCAAATGAATGCCATATATCATTATACAATGTTTACATCAGAGGTAGATTGCTCCCGGTTCGGCCCGGATTGGGTGAACTGGTAATGTAGGCGGCGGGAGGCTCCAGATGCGCAGAAGCATTGCATGATAAAGAGAGAGCAAACCGGTAGTAAAAAAAAATTGGAAACTCACCACTGGTTTTCATCTATAGGCATTTCACTGAGAGGTGGCAAGGATAATGAGGTCTTCAATCCATTGAGTCAATGGAATCATGCTTCCAGTGTTGTGATAATCACTTTTTGGCTTTAGAAAGGGCAGGGAAATCCATATACACTGTCCAGTTGTTATAATTCAAGAGAATATTATACTCTGACTTTTAGCACACAATTCCAGCAGAATTTTATGAGTAAGGTTTGAATCCTACCTGAACGACTTGACTGCCAAGATAAAGGCAGGTGTACTATATAAACCTTTCTGATGAAATCTACGAAGATATGCCCAAAGAAATTAGTATTATCCCTTTTTTCTTTGCACAATTTCATTGAACATTTTTGTTTTCTCTTCTTTGTGTTCCTGGACTAGGTTTTGCACATTTCAAAACTATTCCACTCCCTTCCCATAAGTGAAAATTGATCTGTACTAATGCCTTGGAGGTTAAAACAAATATATGACAAATTGGCACAAAGGAAGGTGCATCTTTTCATACACATGTATCTTTTCACACATTTGTAGTCCAGAGTTTGCTTAAGGATTATGTTTTAATTTACAAGCTTTACAGAAAATGTTTTTTTTTTAAAGGAAGCTATAGGCCCGTGATTGCGAACCTGTGGCATGCGTGCCAGAGGTGGCACGCACAGCCCTCCCTGTGGGCCCGTATGCTGTCGCCAGCTGCTCTTCTGGGTTCCGTTGTGCGCATTCATGCTGGCCAGCTGGCCAAGCATGCATGTCCACCCGCCAGCTGCTCTCTTCCTGGTTCTGGTGAGCACATGAGCATTGGCCAGCTGGTCTTTGCGCAAAAGACTTAAAGTTTGGAAGACTTTGCACAACTTCAAAGTTTGACTTCGAAGTTTTAAAGACTTCATGTGAAGACCAGGAACCCAGAAGAGAGCAGCTGGCTGCTGCGCTTGTGCACCAGAACCTGAAGAGCAGCTGGCTGCCACGCACATGCACACCAGGCAGCTGCTGTCTTTCAGGTTCTGGTGCTCTGGCACGCATGTGCACACATGCGCGCACTCCAGTTTTGGCACTAAATGCTGAAAAAGTTAGCCATCACTGTTATTGGCTATAGGCTCTTAAACTGTCATGTTCTCTAAGTATTCAGTAAGAATTCATGCTGTTACCCAAATTAAAATTGCTTATTTCATAATATGTTTCTTTTGCAGCTGCCTCTGTCATTCTGACAAGAAAAACATCTCTACAGATTGTACCATTTGTGGGAAACTTTATGCTATATAGAAATGTATACCATATTTTCTCAAATTACATAATCACAACCAAAAATCTAATGAACAACCAGCAAAGTACTTATAAACAAATGAACCAAAGAGCTGTTGTTTTACTCTATTGGACCCCAAAATACTGCTATAAGTTGTGATCTCCTTGATCAAGAACCTTTTGGATGAGAAAAACACATACTAATTTGCTCAGATGCATGTCCCTTTAGCCATCTTGAATCTTGATATGCAGAATGGAATCCATAGAATCCATGACTGTGTCTTGCTGAACTTTAGCCCCAAAGAAAACCACATTATTTTCTTTAAAAAAATCATCAAATGCAGCAGACGTCCTCACATTGTTTTTTCACCAAACTTTGTTCAGAATACAGGTAGTCCTCAACTTAAGACATAAGCCCCAAATTTCTGTTTGCTAAGTGAGACATTTGTTAGGTGAGTTTTGCCCCATTTTACAGCCTTTTTTGCCACAGTTGTTAAGGGAATCCTTGCAGTTTTTTAGTTAGTAACAAGGTTATTAAGTGAACCTGGCTTCCTCATTGACTTTGCTTGGAGAAGGTCACAGAAGGGGATCACATGACATCGAGACACTGCAACCATCATAAATATGAGTCAGTTGATCCCGTGACCATGGGAATGCTGCAATGGTCGTAAGTGTGAACAGCCACAAGTCACTTCTTTCAGTGCTGCTGTAATTTTGAATGGCCACTAAATGATCTGTTGTAAGTCAAGGTCTACCTGAGTATGGTAGCAAACAGTTCTGATACAATCAAAGAGAACGAAGTTGGGCCCATAACTTCTTTTCATTAATTTAGTAAAATAAGCCAAGTTAAACATAATAAATGGAAGTATTCATATTTGAATGCCATCTACTGATATGACTAGAGGGCTAACATTATGCGTGCATTAAAACCTCCATAAAAACAATTCTGTACTAAACTAAAAACAAGGCCTGTTAGTGTTCTCATTTAAAGGGCCCCTCACGGAATGCCTTATGAAATAAGGAGGGTTTTACCTGCTTCTATTAAGATAAAAGGGTGGAGGTTAATCTAACCTTGGGGTTAATGAAGAGTCTGCCATTGATAATACTATTTACTGGGTACATCTCTCTAAGGATGGGACCCATAGTCTACATTCTTGGCTAACTATGTAGAGAAGGCAGATTCTGGAGAAGATGGTCCCAAAGGTAACAAGGGCCCAAGTCAGCAAGGACTTTAGAGACTGCAACCTCCTGCTTGAACTGAAGCCTTCTGGCAATCAATGCAGCTCCTCCAAAATAGATATTATTCTGCTGGACTGATTAGTGTTGGCGGACAAGCAGACAGCTGCGTCCTATGCCAGCTGGTACTTCCAAGTCATCTTCAAGGGCAGGCCCATACAAAATAAGTTACAGACTTCTGTGTCAGCTA